>NW_012156412.1:352148-359792 GCF_000151545.1 Saprolegnia parasitica CBS 223.65
GTCGTCACTGCCTTCATGCTTAATGTGTGTTAATGGAGCAAATGCAAAGTGAGCTGCGGTGCCATCATGGACACTGTCTGTATCTTGCTTCGAGCCGAACGCGGTCTGGTTTCATCGAAGCCACATCGAAGGCGGAAGAGTGGACCGAGAGATGGACAGGGAGCGTGACGCACGATGATCCAGTCACCATCCAAGATCATAGTACCACTCTATATTGGACAACGAGACGCATTGTGTTCTTAGAGCACGAAGGGCAGCTCAGCAGGGTCAGTTACCCGGCAAGACGCCTCACATTTAGGGGAGACTGCGTACGGCTGATAGAGCAGATGAAGGGCATTTGCCTAGTCTGAGAAGCGGCCAGCGAGAATGTAACGGAAGTTCGCACGGCGCTTGAGACCAAGCTCATTCAAGCTTTGGATCCTCCATGCAAGTTGAGCACCGACGGATGTGCCTCGTATGTGTCTTCCGATGATGGCCGGTATCGCGCGCTGCAGTGGCCCATCTCTTGCATGCTAAAAACGTTCTTAGTCCCGTGACTGGCGACGTGCACCATCCAAGCATAGTTCGAGGGTGAAGTCCATTTCAATACCGGTACCACGCAAATCGCATCACTTGGAGCTGACAATTAAACTCCGACAATTGTGGACTAATATGTCCCTCTTGTCTACAGACCCGAGTAGAGATTACACACGTTCCAAATGAGATGTGCGCCTTTCTCTCAGAACGTACACCGAGCGCTTTGTGGACGCGCACAGTTGGCAGAAAAGGCCTGCCCTATAATGGTTGGCAATTCACCCTGCTGTTCTACCGCGGATAAATGTGCATTGAGCAGTAAAGAATTGAGTCGTGGAAACCGTTGTCGTCTCTTCCATCTCTTTACCTACCCCTAGAGTTTATCCAAAGCACCTGTTTTCATCGCTCTTTGCGACGCAAAACCGCCTGCCTCTAGCAAACAGAAAACGATATTGCCAGAGAGCAGACGATATCACTGCAACAAGCGACACGATCGCCGCATGCGCGCGGCCAGTTCCGACGAGACCGACTCATGGGGGTGCGGACACTATACTGTACAACTTTGATTCCTTCGCGTGTCAGCTCTCTAAAAAACTGGAGTCCTGAGTCCTCGGCCTTGACAAGAACGACTTCATGATTGGATAAGCAACCGATACAACCAAGAAGTGTGGATCGAGTCCCAGCGAGAGCCTCACTTCCTCGCAGATAGAATGCAATGACCCACTGAACAGAATTCATGTCCCGAGAAACTAAGATCACAATGCGTCTCGTTGTCCAATATAGAGTGGTACTATGATCTTGGATGGTGACTGGATCATCGTGCGTCACGCTCCCTGTCCATCTCTCGGTCCACTCTTCGGCCTTCGATGTGGCTTCGATGAAACCAGACCGCGTTCGGCTCGAAGCAAGATACAGACAGTGTCCATGATGGCACCGCAGCTCACTTTGCATTTGCTCCATTAACACACATCAAGCATGAAGGCAGTGACGACCTTGCTATCGGCGCTCGCCATTGCGTCGGCGCGCTACGTTCGTGTCGAGAACAATTCGTTTGCGCTCGGGTCCCCGACGCACCTCGGCGGCGGTAGCCTTCCGACGCAGAACCTCGTCGGCTACTGGCACAACTTTCCCAATCCCGCGGGCGCCACGTACCCGCTGAGCCAGATCTCCAAGGACTGGGACGTCATCAACGTCGCGTTTGCGTCTTCGCTCGGTCAGGGCAAGGTCGGCTTTGAGCTGGATCCGGCCGCGGGCTCGGAGGAGCAGTTCATCAAGGACGTCGCGGCGCTCAAGGCCGCCGGCAAGACCATCGTGCTCTCGCTCGGCGGCCAAGACGGCGCCGTGACGATCGCGGACGCGACCGAGACGTCCAACTTTGTCTCGACGACCTACGACATTTTGAAAAAGTATGGCTTTGACGGCATCGACATTGACTTGGAAAACGGCGTCTCACAAGGTCTCCCGATCATTAACAACCTCATCAACGGCGTCAAGCAGCTCAAACAAAAGGTCGGCGACTCGTTCTACCTCTCGATGGCGCCCGAGCACCCGTACGTCCAGGGCGGCTACGGCGCGTACGGTGGCATCTGGGGCGCGTACCTCCCGATCATTGACGGTCTCCGCAACGAGCTCACGCAGATCCACGTCCAGTACTACAACAACGGCGGCTTTGTCTACACGGACGGCCGCACGCTCAACGAAGGCACGGTGGACTGCCTCGTGGGCGGCTCGCTCATGCTCATCGAGGGGTTCCAGACCAACTATGGCAACGGCTGGAAGTTCAACGGTCTGCGTCCGGACCAGGTGTCGTTCGGTGTGCCGTCGGGGCCCAAGTCGGCCGGTCGAGGCTTTGTGACGCCAGAGACTGTCAAGCGCACGCTCACGTGCATGGTGCAAGGCGTCGGCTGCGACACGATCAAGCCCAAGACCGCATACCCGACGTACCGCGGTATCATGACGTGGAGTATCAACTGGGATAGCTACGATAACTACGCCTTCTCCAAGCCGGCGCGCGCGGCGATCGACAGTCTCGGCGGCAACAACCCTGGGCCGCGCCCGACAACGGCGTCGCCCACGGACGCTCCGTCCGACAAGCCCACGAATGAGCCAACCGACGAACCCTCAGATGAGCCAACCGACGAACCCTCAGATGAGCCGACGGACGCGCCGTCGGATTTGCCGACGTCCAAGCCAACAGCCAAGCCTTCCAGCGTCATGCCCACCCCGAGCACGCCGCCGCCAGCCTCGTCGTGTGGCTCGTGTACCAACTGCTACTACGCTCCGACGAACGCGTGCTTTGTGGGCTGGACAGCCGAGCAGTGCGGCACCAACGCAGTTTTCACGTGGTGCGGTGCGAATTCGGACGACCCAATCATTGACGACCCGACGGACACCCTATCCGACGCCGGCAGCGATTCGTGGTCGTCCGACAGCGGGTCCGACTCGACGAGCGGCTCTGCCTCGTCGTCCGACGCGTGGTAATTACACCGTTGCGTCGTCACGTCGGTAATTGTTTTTATTTATTTAAACTATATGATAAAAACAGCGGTATATCCATTATTGTCGATTCTTTAGACCAAAAGGCTCAAGTCGAAAGTATTTAGCGCCACTGCAAGGGAGCACCTACCGGTCCATTGAACGACGCATTGCACTCAAGTCCAATAGGTGACGTGCCAGCGCTGGCACGCGGGAGGAACCAGCAGTGGCCGCGCGCGACGCCGCCGACGGTCGTCTCGGAGTGGTTAAAGCCACCAAATTGCCAGTCGACATCAAACGTCGCAAACTGCACCTTGAGCCAGTCGCGCGAAAAGCTGAGCTCGAGAAAACCGTACGGCTCGCCGACCACGAGCCATTGACTATATATGTACTCCTCGTCGACGCCATCCAATGACGACAGGAGAACGTACTTTTGAATCGTCGGCGTCGTCACGATCGGGTTGTTGGCGGTAAAGTACCCGCCGCCGCCGCCGTTCATGAAAAAGTGCGTCCCCCACGTGCCAATGTCGTGGTTGAAGCCGTGCGTGTGCCCGTTGAGCCACGCAGAGACCTTGTAGCGCTCGCAGAGCTCGACCCAGCGGGCCATTTTGGCCGGCGCCATGTGGTAGTGCGGCGAGAAGTGCGTGTTGACGAGCGTAAAGTCCGCGTCCGAGACGGCGAGGTCCGCCGACATGCGCGCATACGAGTCGTCGGCCCAGCTGTCGATGCGGGCCATGCACGCGTCAAACATCTCAGTGTTCCCGAGGACGCAGCCACGGTCGCCGCGAGTGGCGGCGTCGCACTCGCCCGCGTTGAAGCCGTACTTGGCCGCGTACCCGTAGCACTGGCAGCAGACCGACGCGCCACCGTGGTTATCGGCGTTGTTGGTGTCAATGTTGTACACCTCGACGACAATATTGTCGCGAACGATGCGCTCGAGGTAGTAGTGGTCACGCAGCACCCATCTACGACACAGCTCGACTTGTTTGAATTCCAAACGCAATGCGACGGTACCGGTCGCCGTGCGGGCTCGTGTACGAGGCTTGCGCTTGGAAGCGCCGATCCAAGTACGCGACAAGCTCGTCGGCGCTTCTGCACTCGTAGTAGGGCTCCTTGTCGCCGCAGATAAAGCTAGCACCGCCAATGTCGTGGTTGCCCGCGACGTTTAGCCACAGAATGTGGCGCAGCGATGGCTGGTCGTACATCGCCTCGAACGTCTGCTCCAAGCGGTACGCTGCGTTCGCCATGCCGACGCCGACCCAGTACACGTTGTCGCCGTGCGAGAGGATGCGGGCGGGCGCGAGCTGCGCTGCGGACGCCGCCAGGAGGTCCGCAACGTACGATTGCGCGTAGTAGTCGACCTTGTACCGGTCCGAGCGCGTGTCGACCGACCCATTGTACATGACGCAGCACGACCCGGGGTCGCCCGACTCCTTCCCAAGTGTCCCACCCCAGTCGCCGAGCGCCAGCAGCGTCAGCAGCGTTGGCGCCGTCTCGGGGTCGTCCAGGTCGTCATAGTCGGCGCGGGACAGGACGGGAATCGGCATCGCGCTGTGTGGCAATGTCGGGTATGCTGTCCAGACGAGAAGCGCGAGCACGAGCGCGCAAATGGCGATCGTCCCGCGGACGACTATCCAGCACCGCCTGTCTACCCAGATTCATGCGAGAGGCGAGTGTTGTACCTGGTCGCGAGAGCGGATGGTGGCGATGCGTGGTCGGCGACAAGAGCGCGCGGGTCGCTTCGTGCGCCTCGTGCATGGGGCCGGCCGGATGCGAAAATGATGCGCGAGATTCGAGCAGCTGGCGCCGGTATCTTGACCGCGATAGGACGTCAAGAACGTCAATTTTACTGTAAACATTAAGCCAAAACGAGACCGTGCCTGGACCAAGGCATCGCCTTTCGCATCACAAGCTTGGCGGCAGTCCCAAGAAGGGTTTGTACGTTGTTGGTCGGAGCTAACGCGGGGCTTTGATGGATCGAAAAAACAAAAGGAGCCAACATTTTGGTTCTTGGATCATTCTTGACGTGTGGGGATATGGCAAGATATGGTTGGATTTGTGTGTGGCAATTTGCCCGCAAGACGAGTGGCCGCGCCAGCTCCTTGTCCCGCGGATCGCGCTCCGCCGATCTCAACCGAGTGTACACAATGAATAATGTGCGTTTCCTCCGAGATGAAGCTACAGCGTTGCGTGTGTGTTCGAGTTTGCGCTCGGAGCTTCGGAGAACTCTTGTGCGTTGCGCTTCGAGACGACGGCAAGGGGATGTGCACGCGAGAAGAGGACACGTTCAACAATATTGATATATGGATTCTTGGAACCACATCTTGACCGTCAACGTGGCGGTGCCTGTGATTGGCGTGGACGCAATGCATCCCAAGGATGATGGATTTTGGCAATGCGTCGCAGCTACCGGAGCTGTCGTCGAGGGCAGACACGCGAAGATAGTACATAGGTAGGTAGAAGGAAAGCAAAACGAACGCTCTTACACACAGCAATACATTCCTAGTTGACCCATGGGTAGGTGTCGGCGCTCGGATCCGAGCTCGCGACGGGCTCGCGGACGTCGGCGCTGTTGACCCACGGGTACGTATCTGGCTCGTCGCTAGTGGTGCGGAGGTTGGCAGCATCGACCAGCGTTGTGGCAACGAAGGCCGCGACGAAAAATGCGAACGGACGCATGCTTGGGAAAAGGCGCGTTGTGAAGTGACGGGTGCGGTTTAAAACCACTGGATGGCGACAGAACAACCAACATCCCACGCCTCAATTTCTCTTGAAGCAAGCTGGGCAGGTACCTGGCTACAGCGCCAGCTAGACCATCCATGCCCCCATGCCCCACGCGGGCTTGCAGCACGGCTGTATCGCCCATCCCTACGCTGCGTCCGACGAGCGAGTTGTTAAATCAGTGTCATCTTGATCGCCCCAGCATCCATCGATAGACTGCCGCGCTTCATGAGGCTGCAAGGGGCGTCAACCGTCCCACTTGGTGCAACTGGTCGGGATCAGTCTCTGAGTATGAACCAGCCGTTAGGCCGCAAGAAGCGTGGGCCGATCACGCCCTTCATTGTTCTGGTTCGAGCGCAGAAGGAACCGACTGTCGCTGGACGGAGAAACCAACACGCAACGACGACGACCAGCACTCGACCTCGCACAATCCCGCATCAAGACCACCAACGTTCCTCGCTTGGCGCAACACCCGGCCTCACGAGCCCATTAGGAAGTCCACGAATACCTTCGTCGTTAATAACTTACTTGAACTACAAAACACTCGACCCCACCCCTAGCAGATGTGTCCCGGCAGCTGTTTCAGTGAGCATTTCCTCGCCGTTTCATGTCCTCGAGTTGAAGTATCCCAGTTGGGTCATATATCTGTGTACAATAAAAAAGGTGGATTGACTCGACTACAAAACGATTTTATCAACATGAACAACAATCTACTCAAGCGTTGGGACGACCGACTCTGACGGGGATTTTACCGTCTTCGCCACGTAAAATCCGCTGTGGAGACCGACAAGATCGCTGTAGCGTGGCTGATGATGAGGGTATTACACGACCGAGAAATGAGATACACGCATCAGCATACCGCATGCCTTTCATCGCTCCAAGCACGAGAGTTGAATGATGACAATGCTGGATACACAGCGTAATGCAGCAGCCTGCGTCGGTACAGTGTAGTTCCAGCCCTGTGGTCGCAACCATCTTGTTTAATAAAATAGAATCAGCGTCATGGCACCACGCGGGCCTGTAGCATTTGAAGAAATAACGCATCATGCCGCCCAAGAGTGTGTCGATGACCATGCCAACTTCAACCTGCGGTCGTGGCAGAGCAGCGACGGCTACGTTTGCCGTCCTTTGTAAAGTTATTTGTTGCCTTCTCAGAGCCTCGATTCGACGGCAACGAGTACGAGACCCCAAGCCTCGGATCTCGCAATGCTTCGACTCACTTTTCAATAGCCATCGCCACGCACACGCCTCTATGAACATCATATCTATCCTCGCGCTTGCTGCGTCCGTCGCTTCGGCCACCCAAGTGCACTCCGAGTCGTACCCGTGGGTCAACAGCGTCCAAAGTACCGTCGCAACGCACCCGCTCGTCGGCTACTGGCACAACTTTGCCAACCCGTCGGGCGCCACCTACCCGCTGAGCCAGATCTCCAAGGACTGGGACGTCATCAACATTGCGTTCGCGACAACGGTGGGCCGAGGCACGGTTGAGCTGACTCTGGATCCGGCCGCGGGCTCGGAGGAGCAGTTCATCAAGGACGTCGCGGCGCTCAAGGCCGCCGGCAAGACCATCGTGCTCTCGCTCGGCGGCCAAGACGGCGCTGTCTCGCTAAGCGATGCGACCGAGACGGCCAACTTTGTCTCGAGCGTTTATCAAATTCTGATCAAGTATGGCTTTGACGGCATCGACTTGGATTTGGAAAATGGCGTCTCGCAAGGCCTCCCGATCATCAACAACTTGATTTCTGCCGTCAAGCAGCTCAAGCAAAAGATCGGCGACTCGTTCTACCTCTCGATGGCGCCCGAGCACCCGTACCTCCAGGGCGGTCATGGCGCGTACGGTGGCATCTGGGGCGCGTACTCCCGATCATTGACGGTCTCCGCAACGAGCTCACGCAGATCCACGTCCAGTACCACAACAACCGGCGGCTTTGT
>NW_012156412.1:359892-364339 GCF_000151545.1 Saprolegnia parasitica CBS 223.65
GGTAGCTACGATAACTACGCCTTCTCCAAGCCGACACGCCAAGCGCTCGATAGTCTTGGTGGGAGCGGTCCGGTGCCAACGCCGACGGCATCTCCGGTGACGCCTGCACCCACCGCGCCGCCGACACCGTCGTCCGTGACACCGACTGTGACCCCCGCTCCGGTTACACCAACCCCGGTCCCTGTACCATCGACGTCGGCGCCCAAGCCGTCGTGCGGCATCTGCGCCAACTGCTACTACGCGCCGACCGACGCGTGCTTTGTGGGCTGGACAGCTGCGCAGTGCGCGACCAACAGTGCCTTCACGTGGTGCGGCAAGTAAGAACTGAGTTGTGTCTTTTGCATGTCCAACGCCACGCGCCCTTGTCCGATCCTGCTGGTTTCGGGAGGTAACACAGAATGTAATTTGTGTCTTTGTTTTCGTGAGCAATGCTGCTACATCCTGGCAACGATCTTGGTCGTTGACGCTACTTCGAGGTGCTATGGCGCTGCGCCGCGCGAGACAAGCCCCGTCTTGGCGTGCACGGCGACCGAGATCTCGGCAAACGTCGCAAGAAGATCAACACCATCGACGGCATTGTGGTAGGCGCCCTCAAGATCGCCGGCGAGCTGCTCGAGAAAGGCAAAGTCGTCGCGCCCAAACCCAACACAGTAGCTGAGCGGTCCGTAGCAGCCAAAGGTTGTCGCAATGTACCGCGCCAAGTCGACGCCGTTGCTCGCGTGGTGGGGGCGTCCGTCGGTGAAGAAGAGCAGCACCGGCGTGTACGTGGCATGGTTGTTGCGCGAGAGCACCTCGATCGCCGCGCGCAGACCGTCATTGTAGTTGGTGCCATAACCGCGAAACGGAATCGCCGCACACGTCTTGCGGCCCATCTTGCACATCGGACGCGCTTCGTAGACGATTTCGCTGCCCTCGCTGAACGAAATGACAGACACCACGTCGGGGTACATGGCACCCTTCTTGGCGCGCTGCTGGGCGATATACGCGTACACCGCGTCCTTGGCGTCAATCCACTTCTGGCCGCGCATCGAGCCCGAGGTGTCGAGGACAAACACATGATGCACCATGCCGCGGTGCGCCGTGTGCGTACACGGCAACACGTGGCCGCGCACGAGCGTGTGGCCGGGCGGCGCGTTAGCCACCACCGGCGCGTGCCACGCGTCCAAGGTGCAGTACGACGTCTCGCCTTCCTTGTGGCCGGGCGCCGCGCACTGATACGGACACAAGCCAAAGGCATGGCGGTCCATCGCACTCGCCACCGGATCTTCCCACCCTTGTATCTTCCAGTACGCTGCGTGGAGTACTTCGTCCATGGGCTGCGTTGGGTGCGGTTCCAACGCCGTCGTGCAGTGGCGGCGTCCGTCCGAGGCCATGCACACGTCGGCGCTCGCGTGATTGCAAGGGACATAGTGCACGTGGCCGCGACCCATCTTGACACAAAAGAAAGGGCACATCTCGGCTACGCCGTCTTCGCCCGCCACGTACGCCCGTCCGTCAATGTCCACGCTGGCAACGTCCGAGACAAAGTACGTCTCCGTCATGTTGCCATGCGACGTCGCGTGCAAGCCGGCGTGTCCGACAGCTTTCGTGCAGTAGTAGCGACAGCACGGGCACTGCGCAGTGCACGTGTGCTCATTGACTTCGCACATGTGCGCAGCGCCGTCATGGTCGAGCGCGCCGGCCGGCAGCAAGGCCGCGCACTTCTTGCGCACGCCCACCATCGTCTGCCGTGTATACTCAAACGTGCCACGGCCTCCTTCAAAGGTCGACGACGCACGCTGCACCTTGACCTCGCACACGCCGTCGGCTGCGCACTCGGTCGCGCATCGGTGGTCCGCGCCGCACGAATGGTCGGCGGCGTGAAAGTGGTCTCGGACAGTGCACGGTCGAGAACACCCTGCAATGCTGCAGCCACGCAGACAGCTCGACGATCCGCAGTCGTGACGGTCGTGGGCGATGGCAAAGCGCTGTGTGCACAGACTGCGGCAGTCGGGCGCCGTGCACGGGTGACTGCAGCGATGCTCGGCCACGTTGCACAAGTGCGGTCCGTCGTGGTCAACGGGAAGGTGGCAACCGCCGTCGCAGTTGCTCGCACGCGCCATCTCGCAGCGCGACGTACACGTGTGGTTGGCGCGCGCGCAGTTGCAAGCACCAGTGTGTCCAGCGGCGGCCCCGCACGGCACATTGCCCGTCGTGCAGTACGAGCAGCAGCCTGCGCATCGGTGGTCCGTGCCGCAGTCGTGGTCGACGTTGGCTTCGTGCAAAAACGACTCAAAACACCCGAGCTGACACTTGGCGCACGTGTGCTGGCAGCGGCGCAGATACTGCTTCATCTGGCGCGCGCAAACGTCCAGCAAATCGGCCTCGGCGCGGCCCCCAGCTGCGAGCGATGCAAACCACGACCGGACGCGGTACTCGCGGCGCCAGACGACAAAGTTCCACACCGCATCAAAGAGCGCTTCCGATACCCGGCTGCGCGGCGCGTCCACGCGCATCAGGAATCGCTGCAGGTAGCGCAGCAAGATGGCCTTGGCCATCGCCAGAGTCGACTGCATGTCGTCGTCGTCGGTGACATCCAACTCGAAATCAAGCATTTCGTCGGGCGGCAGATCCAGACCGGCATCGGGAGCCATAATAGTAGTCTGGCGCTGGGCCGTCATGGTCGCATCGTCGTCCGGGCCAAGCGTCATGTCGTCGTCGAGGCAGCCATAGCGCAGAGCGTGGCGAATATCTTCGCACAGCTGCGCCGACTTGTGTGCCTGAACGCTGTCGCCCATGTTGGTCCAATCGAGCAGCGAAATCTTGGCCAGCACCATGCTCAGAGTTTCGTGGCAGTCGGCGCCGTTCGCATAGGCCTTGGCGCGTGCGGCGTGCAAGCTGTCAGCGGCTTCTTCAAGCGCCTCATAGTAGCCTTGGTTGCCCAGCGGTGGACAGCACGTGATGTTCACGCCGCCGCCATACATGACCTTGACAAAGTTGTTGGCCTTGTTTTCGCCCAAAACCGCCTCGAGCTTCGACTTGAACTCGGCGATGACCGACGCTTGGTCGTGCGGGTTGACGTCCTTGACGTTGAGAAGCAGGTGGCCGCAAAAGAGTCGCTCGTCGCCCTTGAGCAGCGCGACGCCTTGCTGAAATTTCCCAAACATGCTGTCCACGTCCTTGTCGAATCGCATCTCAATGCGAAACACCGTGAGGCGCGAGACGGCCGCGTTGAGGACCGAGAGCAGCGTGTCCTCTTGCGCCGACCGCTCAAACGATCCGAGGCCCTCAAAATCGAGCACGACCACGAGGCAACGACCCAGCTGACGCAGCGTCAGCCACACGCCGTCTGTGCAGCGCGCGCCCGAAATCGCAAACGAACTGCCCGTGAGGTGGTTCAAAAAATACGACTTGCCCGTCGACTGCTTTCCCATCGACGTGAGCACAACGACAGGGCCTCGCCACGCCTTGAGCACGTGGCTCGCGGCACCAAAGTCAATCTGCGGCGCCAGCGTGTGCGCTTCCGACCCGTCGGGATACGCCGCCGCAACGCCGTCGCGCAGCAGTAGAAGTTGATTGTCTTGCGCGCGGCAAATGGGCACAGGGACGAAGCCAACCAGCTCGAGGATCCACGGCGCGAGGGCCATTGTCGGCCACACCAGCAACGTGGCGTCCACGATCGCGTCCTTCGCCAACGCCAGCGGCGTCAAGTCCTTCTGGAGGCTTTCGAGCTTGGCCATCACCGCGTTCAGCGTCGTCAAAAGCACGTCTCGACGCGCCGGCGACGACGCGTGGGCCCGCAGCTGCAGCGCCGGGCGGCGCAACGTCGTGTCCATCATGGCGTGCACGGGAAACTTCTCAAACACGTGAAAGACAGCCCAGAGTAGCGACGACTCGTTTGAATTGGCTGGCGCCGCTTTCTGAGCGCACTGCAGCTGCCAAGCGAGCTGACCCGAGACCACGGTCAGTTGGAGCTCCACCACCGCGCCCGTCGTCGGGTCCAGAAGCATGATCGTGTCGGCATAGGCGCGCGCCAGAGTAGCGTCCCAGTCGAGGAGGCACGAGAGCGCGACAATCGTCTCGGGCAGCGGCGCGAGGTTATGTGTGACCAACGTCTGCACGCGAAGGCACTGATTGTCCAGCGGCACGAGGCACACAATAAACGCTCCGTCCTTGAACTTGACCACCTTGGTCGTTGGCGTGGCCACAAACATCGGCACGTGCTTGGACAACTGCTTCGTCTGCAGCGAGTACGACTGCGCGCTGCCGTCGGCGCCAACGCACAAGAGACCGTGATGGTCGCCGCCACACAGCAGAACGTCGCGAAACGGAGGCAAAGGACGCAGTACGCTCAGATCCACTTGGTGCGAGCGTCCGAGCTTCTTGAATGTCGACGTAAACGTCAGCAGGTCGACTTTGTTGCCAGCGTGGACAAGCGCCAGCGTGCGTTGCGTCGGATTAAAGTCGC
>NW_012156412.1:364711-371170 GCF_000151545.1 Saprolegnia parasitica CBS 223.65
GAGGTCCATGGCGGCGGGAGCTCTGGCCCACAATCGGAAACGAAAACGGCTCAAAGTGGTCGGCGGCAAGCCAACTCTGGCCTGGTGCCTTGGTGGCGTCGGCATACGACTTCATGCCTGTCGATCGGGGGGTCGAGCGCCACAGCGCCTCTCCTTCTGCGTTGATCATGCTTTCGACGTGGGCAGGCAGCGACAAGAGGTCCGTCGGGAACACCACCTTCTTCTCCAGTCGGTTGGAGAGGCTCGTCATGTCGACCATCATTTCGGCATGAGCTTGCTCCTCCGCGGCTGCCGAGCGCTCGCCGGGCGCCATGTAGCAGAGAACGGTCGCATTGTGGGAGAAACGCGCCAGCAAGTCGTGTAGTTCCCACTCGACGCTCTCCGTCACGTCGGGGCGCATGTCTTCTTGAACGCTCGCAATCGTCACGCGGTCAAGTGCCCAATTGGGCCACTTGCCCCACGCCTTCAGCGCCGCCTCCATACACGGACGCGGGAGGCCCACTTTCAGCTCGAGACGGTGCGTCGTCGCAGTCTCGACCAGCCAACTCGCAAAGGCTTCGGGTGGTGTCAGCTCCACGGCGGTCGTCTTGGTGTTGATACTGGTCTCCGATGCCACACGGAGTGTCACAGCCGTCGGGCCCGTCGACGACACGAGTCCAAGGCCTTTCGGCGGCCGTGTCGTTGTCGGCAGCACGACGCACGTCACCGCCTCGTCTTGCACCGTCGCCTCGGCAATCGAAAACTCGACCGAGTACTTCTTCCAGCTCGAAGCAAGGTCGTTCGTCGTGGCCGCGGCCGCCAACTCGAGCGCAGTCCAGTCAGCGTCCGTGAGGCAGCACAGCACCGTCCACGTCAGCGTCGTGACAAAGCGCAGAGCGTATGTCGCCCGCTCCCGCAGGTGCTCGGGCGCAAAAGCGCTGTCCAAGAGCCACGTAAAGAGCACCACCTTGGGCCGGACATCGGGAAGCACGATCGCGTACACGCCCTCGTCGTCCGCGTGCAAGTAGTGTTCGAGCTTCGTGGGCCACCACCCGCGCTGGCGGAGCTCGATTTGGACCGCAGCTTGCTTCCCGTAGCAGGCCACCACGTCAATGCCTCGATCGTCGCCGCACGCGTCGACAAAGCGCCCGAGCTGCTCTTCCAACGGCATCTTCTTGGTGCCATCGACAACGTGCAACGCGCTGAGGAGGCGGAGGAGCTCCGACTCGACGAGCGTTGGCTGGAACACGACCGCCCCCACGTCGTCTTCGACGGCCATGCGCAAGAGGTGGTAGCAGGGCAAGCTTTCGTAGCTCGTCGCGACGGTCATATGCAATGCCATCCTGGAGGTCGAGGGACAATCGCAGAATGGCGTCGGAAGAGATGCTCGTCCCAAGCAAGAACCGACCGTTGAGAATTTGGCGGGACAGGCCACGCAGAAATGACCGGACGCTGGTGCAATACTGCCGTTGAGCTGGGACAAGGCCTGCGTCTCGAGCCAGCGATCGCTGCTGTAAGATGCCCGAGGGCACGGCCTGTCGGTCACAGGATGCAGCACAACGAGCCAGAAGCTTCGTTTCGCGCGCGGTACCTTGTTCCTCTTGTGGTAAAGTCCATCCGCTTCGACCTGCAGCAAGAGCTTTAGGTAGCGTGACGAGGAGCGTGCGCTCCTCGAGGTATCCAGGGACGCGCTGCCCTTGTACTGCTTGAGCGACCACCAATGTCCATGGACGACGAGAGGACCTGCTCGCATCGCCATGAGTCTGCTTGCACCATCAACAGTGCTCATTACCGCTGCTTGGGACGCATCACGATCATGCGGGCGATCCCTACATTGGTTGTCTACCATCATCTAGGCGGTATGGTCCGGTCATGAAGGTCGCGGTCTCGTCCATCGCCTGCCTCGGTCCAAGGAGACCAGCCGGTGAGGGATCATGGAGGTCGCATGCGTCTTCTCGTCGTCTCGCGCGGGCTCCTGTAGGAAGCCCCTTCTCGACTCTCAAGGAGCGTCCTCCATCGTCGGCTTGCTTTTCGATCTTGGCGAAAAAAGCTTGCGTGCAAAACGTTTACACCTTCTCGTTCAGAGCTTGGCACAGGTTCAAGCTAATAACACCCAACTCTACCCTCGTCGGAGGAATGACCACGAACGAGCTTTCTTCAACTACGCTAGTACCCTCCGGAGCGCAAGGACTCTGTCGCTTCCATGAACACGGAGGTGCCTGCAGTGCTTCGCGTGTTTGGATGTAAGGATATCAATACAGGTGCAAGGAAATCATTTCGTCATAGCGTCATGGAAATCGATTTGCACGCAAATCACACTGCCGTTGGATCGCGCTCGAGGTCCTATCATCGCGCAGTGTAATGGGTAGTAGACATGGTGGGGATATTTGGCGCATCCGTAATATTCCGACGCCAATTTTCGGCGCAAGACTGACGCGTCGACGTCAAGACATTGCGATGTCCTCGTACTAGCTGCCAAAAGACGGTTGTCGCTCGATTCGATCGCAACAAGCCAATCTCACGGTCTACAGGAGCTCGACCAACTCGTACGTTTCTGTCGCGATGCGCAGAGATGCCAAGCATACAATTGACCAGTCGCTCGAGGTGTATTTCTTAGAGACAGCTCCGCATGACGCAGCGTGGAGCCGTTGCGCAGATCTCGACCACATTTGACGACGCCTGTCGTAAGCACACGACCACGACCGGCGGGTGTGAATGCGTGCCGAGTAGCCACGTTCGACTGCCTCTTCCATGTAGCTCTCTCCAGCGTGTACGGAGCGCCATTTCGCCTATCCTAGGATCGAATTGCGTCCATGGGTAGACTCTTCGACTACATATCAATATTGTCCACATTGCTCTTGCCTTGTGGACTATTTTGCACCCTCTCGTTAGTCGATTCGAGTCGATTTAGTATCTTTTCTAGTCGAGTGGCATCTTGCCAAGGTGTGTCGCAGTTTCTTTGGTTGCCATCGCATTCCGTACAATACAATGCAACGTACGGAGCGTACGATGCACTTCCAGCGCTGCAGCTGCAGTTGGCCAGGCTGTCCCTGCATATACATCCCGCCGACTGTCAATCCAAGACAAGGCCGACTTGAAGCCCAAGGCAATCGTCACGGGCGGATCGTACCCGGTATCCAATGTCGTTTGCAGGAGGCTGCACCGTACATTGCAGCCGTACAGCATCCAATCCCGTACACAAATCGAACGTGCTCGCTGCCAGCTGCATTTTCGCATTCGCTTCCGCAGCATGGCGTGTGCGCTCAAGACGACGGTCCTCGTGGCCGGCAGCCAGTGCCCCGGCGCCTGCAAGAACCAGCCCTCCGGCGCCTGCGTGCTCTTCAAGACCAAGGACCTCTGCAAGGCGCTGCCATCGACGCAGTCGGGCAACTGCACGACGGGCGACGAGTTCCCGCTGCAAGGCCCGACCGAGTGCACGCTGACGTACACGTGCCCGAACCTGCACTCGCGCACCGTCGACGACAAGCTGTTTTGGCACTTCTCGGTCGCCGACTTTACCATTAGCACCGCGTCCAACTTTGCCGGCGCGCCGATCGACGAGCTCGGGTCCTTTGGCTCGGACGAATTCGCGAGCGTGCAGTCCTTGTAATACGTCTCGTCCGACTCGCTGGCGAGTGCTCATACGCTTGTAGCCAGCTCACGGGCAACGGGTACACGTCGCCTAAGGGCTTGATGCGCACGATCACGTACCCGCCGGGCCTCTTTGGCACGGCCACGCACCTCACGCGACTGTACGGCGCCGACTCGCCGACGATGTAGGCTTATGCGCTGTGTGTAGGTACTTTGTCAACATGAACCTCACGGGAACGCTCGCGCCCGGCGTCACGGGCCTCCTGCCCAACAGCCTCAACCTCTTGTACTACAACACATGGCTTCGTCGCACGTGCCTCACGACACGCATCCTAGGTCCCTCGTCAACGCCGGCTTGACGTCGCTGCCGCTCGACATCAAGGCCATGGCGTCGCTCGCGGTGCTGTACGTTCCTACAGCTCCTTCCCCGCCGCTCACATGCGTGTAGCAACATGACGGACAACAATCTGGCGACGCTCCCGGTCGACTACATCCAACCGGTCCGCACGCTCCTTTTGGCGGGCAACGAGCTCACGACGCTCGCCGAGGTGCCCAAGAACATCCAGATTCTGTACGTGCATGCACGATCCTGACGCCGCCCTCATGCGCCATGGGCTAGGGACCTCTCGCGCAACAAGCTAACGAGCTTCCCGTACGCCGCCTTGAGCGCGACGGGGCTCACGGAGCTGTAAGCACTGTGCCATGGCATGTGCATGGCGCCTCATGCTACCATATTAGGAAGCTCCAAGGCAACGCGCTCACCAACGTCGTCCTGGACGACGCGCAGACGGCGCAGCTCCGGAAGCTCACAACGTTCGGCGCGGACTTTACCGTCACGTCGTGTCCGCCAGGGACAGGCGTTGCGCCGGACCGGCTCAAGGCCTTGACGAGCGCCCAGTTTTGCTTCAAGGGCGTCGAATCGGCCGACGCCAACGCGTCCATGAGTGCGTTCTTCCTCTTCCTCCATGCACAGCACCCACGCACGCGCGTCGTTAGGCTCGGTGGCCATTGTGTTGATCGCGCTCGGGTCGGTGGTCCTCGTCGCCCTCGGCGTCTTTTGCTTCTTCCGGCACCGCCGCCACGCGGGCGCCAAAAGCAAGAACGGCCGCCGCACGTCGCTGGGCACGGACGGCACGGGCGGCACGTCCAACCACTACGTCTCGGCCGACTCGCACTACCGCGACACGACGTCGCTCGGCCTCTTGAGCGACCCGGAGCTGCTCGCGGTGCGCATCGACTTCCAGGAAGTGCAGGAGATTCAGCTCATTTCCCGCGGCGGCTTTGGCGAGGTCTGGAGCGGCATCTACCTCGGCCGTCCCGTCGCGATCAAGCGGCTCTTGCCCGAGAAGCGGACGTGGGACGACGCAATGAACTTTGCGATGGAGATCAAGATGATGACGCGGCTGAACCACCCGAAAATCGTCGAATTTATTGGCGCCGCGTGGTCGAACGCGCTCTCGATCCAAGCGATCTGCGAGTACATGAACTGCGGCGACCTCAAGTCGCTCCTCGACCGCAGCAGCACCAAGAACGACTCGAACGGCACGGTGCTCACATGGGCCAACATCAAACTGCATCTCGCGATCGACGTTGCGGACGCACTCGTGTACCTCCACTCGCTCAACCCCAAGTTTATCCACCGCGACCTCAAGGTACATATTTTCTCCCACTTCGAGTCTAGAATCTAGAATCTCGAGACGCGGGTCTGTCTCACACTCAGATCTAGTCGCGCAACATCCTCATTGACGCTGAGAACGGAGCCAAGCTCTCGGACTTTGGTATCTCGCGCAACCGCAACCTGGAAGAGACGATGACCGCGGGCGTCGGCACGTGCCGGTGGATGGCTCCGGAGGTGATCCAAGGCGCCCACTACGACGAAGCGGTCGACATTTACTCGTTTGGCTGCGTCCTCTCGGAGATGGACACGTGCAACGTGCCGTACTTTGACGCGACGCACACGAACGGCTCCAAGCTCCAAGACCATGCGATCATGGCCGGCGTCGTCCAGGGCACGCTCAAGCCGAGCTTCACCAAGGACTGCCCGAAGGAGATTGTGGCGATTGCCGTCGCGTGCCTCGAGACAGACCCGAAGAAGCGCCCGACGTCGACGCAGCTCTCGTACCTCCTGCGCAAGTACCGCAAAGAGTCGGAGCGCCTCAACGACACCAACTCGACGTAAACAAAAGGCGGCGTATATATATATGTTTAGGTTTTGGTTTAGCTGCGCTGGTTGGGCTCGTCGCGAGGACTCTTGAGGCCCGTGATGGACGGTCGGCGGATGTCTCGAAAGATGCGGTACTTGGACGTGCTCTGGCAGCCGTCCTCCATTGGCAGACTCGTCGCGGGGTCGGTCGCGCTGTCGTCAAGGACGTAGTGGGGCTTGATGTCCCCCGGCAGGACTAGGAGGAGGCTGTAGGTGTACAAAAGGGTTCCAGCGTCTACCTCGGTATGTCTCAGCGATGTGGAGGGCGCGCACGCTCGAGCTCAGGCTGCCACGGACGTGCGGCGCATGCGTCAAGCTCTTGCGGAAGAGCCGCTCCCGCTTCTCGGCGTCCGCTTTGGCCGCTAGCAGCGCCTTCTCGTGCTCTTTCACTTCCAGCAACCGCTTCTGCTCCATGAGCTCCTGCCGCGTCTTGTCCCGGTCTTCGCGGCTCGCGTTGAGCGCCGCGGCGACCTTGCGAAGCTGTGCTTCGTTGAGGCGTCGCTTGTCCTTTCTCGGGCCGACCACGGCGTCAACGACCTTGCCTTTGGCTCTGGCTTTGGCTTTGGCGTCGGCGATTTCCTTGTCTCGGCGCTGGCGGTGCGCTGCGTCGGCGACCGCGGCCGCTTGAAGGCGCCGAGCCTCGCGCTCGCGCTTCTCGCTCTCGAGCCGGGCAGCCTTGGTCGCTG
>NW_012156412.1:371270-421577 GCF_000151545.1 Saprolegnia parasitica CBS 223.65
CGCGGGTCGCAGCGGCTTCAGCGGCGCGCGCTTTCAGCATCGCGGCCCGTGCGTGCGCTCGCAGCACAGCGCACGTCGCCCGCGCACGGGCGCCTCGAACCACGGCCTGCAGCCGCGTGGCCACCGTGAGCCGGGCCTACCGATCGAGCCCGAGATGAGAAAAGCCAGTGGTGATGATTGTACTTCGAGCATTTTCCGCGCGCGCTTGGCGGCGGCGACGGCTTGCAAGGCGTCGCACTTGGCTTGCTCGTCGCGCTTGCGCTGCGCTTCCTCGTCGGCGACGAGCTGGCGGCTCGCCTCCACGCGCTCTCGCTCGAGCTGCGCCTGTCGCGCCAAAGTATGCGCGGCGTGTCGGCGGCGCACCTACCCATAGGCAGGCTGTCATGGTGACAGATCCACGAGAGCGTACACGCGAGCATCGTAGAAAGCGCCGCACGGTGCGCTGAATGCGCTTGGCGGCGGCGCGGATCGTGTCCGGGTTGAGCTTGGCCCGCTGCGATGCGCTCATGCTCAGCTCAGCGATCCCAATCGAGTGCACTTTTCCGAGGGTAATCTGGAGGACCTTGGGCGGGTCGGTGGCACCGCCGCTTGCGTGGGTCCAGACAAGCTGCGGCACATCGCGGTTGCCTTCGTCGCCCGTGCCGAGTTGCCCTTCCTCGCCAAAGCCCCAGAGGTAGAGTCGTCCCGCAAACGAGACGGCGGCCGAGTGCCCAAAGCCACAGGCAACCTGCTCGATGTCGTCGAGGCTCTTGACGAGCTTGGGCACGCTTGAGTCACTGCAGTGCCCGAGGCCGAGCTAACCACGTCGACTGAGCATTTTCAACGTACAGGGCATACCTGGCCAAACGCTCCCCAGCCCCACGCATACACCTAGTCAGTCGTCCATGAAGATGTACTGCAATCGCAAAGGCACAGTACTTTGCGGCTGTTTGTCAGAGCAAGCGAGTGAGCCCCGCCAAAGCTGAGCTGCTTGACGTCGCGCAAGCTCTCGATGCGCGTGGGTCTAAGCATGGCACTTCGTGTGTGCACCAGTCGAGTGGAAGGCGACGCACGTGTGCAGAGACTCGTCCGAGCCAAGGCCTAATCGACCTTTCTCGCCCCAGCCCCACGTATACACGGCGTGGTCGAGGCTCACGGCGCCCGAGTGGTTCATGCCGCAGACGATTGAGGCAAAGCGCACGGGGCTGGCCACGAGCAGTGGCTCGTTGCTATTGCAGTACGAGCCAGTGCCGAGCTGTCCCGCGCGGTTGCTTCCAAAGCCAAACGCGCGCCCCGTGGCGTCCAGCACGAGGGTATGCTCCGCACCGCAAGCGACTTGGCTACAATGCATGTGAGACTCCAACGCGAGCTCGTGCACGCACTGAATAGCGGCTGTCGTTGGCATGTGCTGGATGCGCTTCGGGATGGCGACGCTGCATGGATTGTCAGCAACGCTCGCGCAGAGCGGGCGCTTCACCTGTGCTCATCGCCGTGGCCGAGACGCCCGCCTGCGCCTTGGCCCCACGTGTAGACGGCGCCAGCGGCCGAGAGGAGGCCAATGTGCCCCGAACCAGAAGCGACGCTCTGAATCACGACGCCGTCCAGACCTGGCACACGTTCGGGAAGCCTGGCTGTCGTGGGTAAGGTCGTGTCGGTCGGCGGACGTCCCCATAGATACACATGGCCTTCGTCGTTGACAGCAACCGTGAAGAGCTCACTGCAGCTCAGCTAGAAACGCAGGTTGTTGTTACATGCGCAGGTGAGGATGGGCGATGGAACCTGGAGCTTGCGATGGTCCGTCGAGATGCGATAGAGCTCCAGGACGATCTCGGGTGCGAGACGGTGGCGGTCGTCGCCGAGCCCCAGCTGGCCGTGGCTGCCGCTGCCCCAGCTGCGGACTTCGGTTGTCGAGTAAAAGTTGTGGCCTGGACTCCACGCATCCTGGACGACGGTGGACGCCTTTGTTATTTCGGACCCGAGCCGGCGCAAGAAGGCGCGTTTGGCCTGCTCCGACTTGGGCGGCGGTCGTCGCTTCATCCCGCCGAAACGACGGTCGTTTTTGCGCAGGTTTCAAAAGTCAACACCATGAAGTTCCACCTCAAGACGATCCACCGCCGGTACTACACGCCCGAAGAAGTGGGCATCCACAAGTGCGCCGACGTACGACGCTCTCCCGCGCACACCTCGGCGCTCATAATGGTGTAGGACTGCTGGCTCGTCGTCTTTGGGCGCGTTCTGGATGTCACGGCGCTCATCGCAGCGCACCGTGGCCAGCTCACGCAGCCGCTGGTGCAGCACGCTGGCGAGGACATTACGCACTGGTTCGACCCGCTCACGCGCGAGGTATATACGCTACGGCTGAGCAGACGGCGACTGAGCCAATCGCAGGTCAAGACCCACATCGATCCCGACCGCAACATTCGATTGCCGTTTTTGCCCTACGGCCGCTTTCTCGGCGTACCGCCCCCCGAGCCCGTGACCGATTGGAACACGCTGGAGCTCCAGCCGTGGTGGACGGTGCGCGCATGCATGCCCGCCGTCCGACTAATGACTTCTAGGACGATGCACACTGCATCGGGCTCATGACCGAAAATGTGCGCTCGATCCGGGTCGTCAACACGCTGACGCACCAGAGTCACTCGATTCAGGTTCCGTTTTGTGATGGATGTCGTCGCGATATGTCGATGCTAGGTGTGTTCGGAGGAAACCCTGCACGAGATCCAGAAGCGGTACATTGACCTGCAGTACAACGCCCACGCCGGCAGCTACACGTGGAAGGTGGGGTCCAGGGACAATACTATTGGTCTCGAGCGATGCGCTAGTACTTGGACGGGCACGAGTTTCTACCACTCGACATGGACAAGACGCTGACGCAGAACGGCGTCGTCGACGAAGCCGCCGACTTTGAAAAGCTCCATCTCGACGCTGACGAGTACCAGCCGATCGTGCACATTTACTACAACGACGATCTGACGATCCTCTAGTCGCCATTTGGAATATCGTTCGTTGTACATTGTGTATAGATATGAAATGCATCGACTACACGCACGAATTGTTTTTGAGTTCCTGGAGCATGCTGCGCACAAACAAGGTCTTATCAACGCGGTTGATCGACTCAGGAAGGCGCAACGTCGGGCGATCGATGCCGAGGTTGAGCAAGGCTAGAGGACATATTGATCAACGACCTCTTCTAATGCATGGACGACACCTTGGTCGTACTGCACAAGGCTAATTGTGCCCTGGCTAGTCGTGTCAAACATGGAAAACATTGTCGCCAAGTCCGTCTCGGTAAAGAACGTCATCTAGCACGCCATGAGACCGTGGCTGTAGTCGGTGATGTGTGTACGGCCGTCCGGTTCTCGCGGGCATGGCGAATAAGGTTGAGCTGCTGCACCATAAACTCACGCGGGTTGGTCGGGCGAATGTACATCATGTTGGTGCAGATCTCCTGGCAAACGACCCATGACATCGACGAGTAGTGGGTGAGAGCGGTACCTGAAGAATCTCGTGGATCTTGTTGGCTTTGAGGTACTTTTCGGCTTTCTCACGCGGGTCCCGGGGCTCGAACTCGGTCGTTGAGCCCTCGCGTCGCATCGCCATCCTTGGTTTAGGTTTCACGTCAACCGCCGGCGACGTTTCGTGGAGCCGAACGGTTCAAACCGAGATTTGACCATCGGCGAAAGATTTCGCGTTAAGAATAGATAGATAGATAGATAGATAGATAGATAGATAGATAGATAGATAGATCAATTGATATCATACTTTAGGGCCGGAGGTACGCGCGGACTTGAATGCCGTCCTGCGAGAAGAGAGATAGATAGATAGATCAATTGATATCATACTTTAGGGCCGGAGGTACGCGCGGACTTGAATGCCGTCCTGCGAGAAGAGACCAATGCCGAGCTCGAACGCAGGATCGTTGAGCGGCGCGATGAGCTCAAACGTGAAGCGCTGGTAGAGGCTCGCAACAACGACCTTGAGCTGGAGGAGCGCGACGGATTGGCCGACGCAGCGGCGCGGGCCCGCGTGAAAGACCGGATACTCGAACGCACTTGGTCGCGTAGCGCCGGTGAGCCAACGCTCAGGCGAGAACGTCGTCGCTTGCGGCCACCGGGTGTGGTCGCGGCCCATGACGAAGGGCGAGAATTCGACGTTGGTACCTGCCGGGACAAACGTGCCGTCGGGCAACACATCGTCGGCGACTGCGCTCTTGAGCTCGTAGGGCACGGGTGGGAAGAGGCGGAAGGTCTCACGCACAATCGCATCGAGGTACGACATGCAGCCCACGCTCGCGTAGGTGATCTCGCTGGCTTGGAGCTCGCTTAGAAGCCGCGCTTCGACGTCAGAGTGCTTGCTCACCGCGTAGAGGATCCACGCGAGGCCGCTCCCGACCGTCTCCCGGCCCGCAAGCATCATGGTCATCATCATGTCGCGGATAAACGTGTCCGAAATCAGGTTGTCACCGGCTTCCTGGCGCCGGAGGAGCTCCGAGAGAAGGTCGTTGCCCCTGGTGGCGCTGAGCCGCTTGGTGCGGATTGTGTCGCGACAGAGCGCGTTGATGCGCCGCATGACGCGTGCGAGGCGGTACTCGGACGGCATGAACCAGCCGAGCCATCGGTACCACGGCTGCGTGAAGCGCGCGACGCTGAGGTTGCTCGCCTCCCGAAAAAGGTCTCGAAACTCGGTGGCGTTGGCGGTCTCAAAGACGAGCCCAAACGCCATGGCGTACGTGAACTTGGTCGTCAGCGACAGCGCAATCGCCTCGACGTCCAAGAGCGCGCCGTCGCCTTGCGCTTCGATCTCCGACACCAGCGCCGACGTGTGTTCGAGGAAGACGGCGTCCATGAGTGTCTTGATGGCGTTGGTCGAGAAGAGCGACGCGATGATCTTGCGCTGGGCCTTCCAGCTCGACGAGGCCGACGGGTTGACGTTGAAGATGCCGCGGCCCATGAGCTCGCTGAGCGCGCGCTGCATCATGGCTGGCTTGACGTAGTTGGTGTGGTTGCTCGCGAGGATATGCTGGACGTTGGCGGCGCTTGACGTGCACACAGAGCCGTCCATGAGAAGGTCCACGCGCACCGCATACGTGCTCCCAAGCGTCTCGAAAAGCTCCAGTTTCCAGTAGTAGTGGTCGTGGATGTGCTCGTGTTGCTGCACCAAGTTGCCAAACAGTTTGTGGCCCGGAAGACTCGGCAGACGGGCGAGCGCGGCGGCAATCCGAGCTTTGCGGCGGTAGATGAGTGGGAGCTTGGTAATGAGCATGTAGGTGAGCCCGACGGCGACGGCAATTGCAGTCTCTTGTGCAAAAGTGAGCCCGAGCGCCATGAGCGAGCAAAATGAAAAGTGAGTGGCAACGCTCGCACGTCGCTCGGGCGCCCCATCACATGGACAAAGCGGAATGCCCACCGTCACATTTCAATTCTAGATTCTGAAAGTCTGAAATTGAACGAAATTCGAGACGCTTGTTCGTCCGTACCTACCCCCGCCGCATTGCATTCTGGTAGCCAAATGACTGGTAATGAACGCTTTCAATCGCAAGAATGCCACCAGAACCTGGACCCGAAGTGTCGGTTTGACGTATCGAACCTGGTGTCCATCCTTCAACCCGTTAGCCACTGGCTGTGTTTGTAACAGGATAACCATTTTGCCCATATTGACTTTGACGTATTATCCACTTTGACGTTGACCAGTTGTTTTGCTTGATGCGCACTAGCTGTCACGAGGCGCTGCCACGCGTGTCCACAGTACAGTAGCAGCGCATAGATTATACATTATGTGTGTGAATGGAACGCTACTGAATTCGTGCAGATCACTCGTGACGTGGAGCACGCAGCACGCCGAGGCAGTCAGCATACTGTAGTGCTTCGACGCGACTAAGAACCACCGTTGCAGCGGGCGCTGCAAAACCACAACCAGCGCCGAGTCGACGGCAGCAAAGGCCTCGCACGCCTGGACGGATGTGAGCGCGGTTGCGGCTTGTCAAGAGAGCATCTCCAGACACTCGTCAGCCGACACGAAGACCACGACTCTTGATTACTTCCCGCGTTTTGTGGTTTTGTCCAGCCCCTCATATTGTCTGTGTTCGCACTTGATGGAACGTGATATCTATTGCATGGATGGGCAATACGATCAATTCGTCATACGTCGTGTGTGGTATCTTGATTGATTTACTCTAAAATATCCTGAATCAAATGCGACGTCTGCGTTGTGTGCTTGAGGATGTAGTCGCACACCATGAGCGGTGGGTGCTTGGACAGCGGGCTGTCTCCAGGTGGCTGAATTGGGAGCTGCCCGAGCATGCACATGCGGCGACAGCATTTTCCGTCCGGTAGTCGCTCGACCACAAATCTAAACATCTCAACCATGAACGTCACAAATCAAAAGTTGAAGCTTCGTACACGGCCGTGTGGTTGCCAATGTAGAGCCCTGGCGGCGGCGGGTGCAGTGCATCTTCAAGGAACGTGCGCATAACAATCACGACGCGGTCCTTCTCGACAACCCGCTTCATGCCGCAGAGCATAAAGAGGTACGGCGATCCATTGCTGAGGTATCCGACGTCTTGCACGTACGCTGCGTCGTCGCCATACCTCTCGAGAATCTAGTGGTCCCATCGTCAAAACACGCTTGAGCAGCCTTGCGTACCTGGATGTTGATGAAGGGAATGCTGCCGCGGTCGCTGGCTTCGCACCAGAGCGACCAGTACTTGTCGGCGCTTGCCACAAAGTCCATGTTCAGAATACTCACGCTCTGCACGTCGAGAACGATCGAATCATCGGTCTCGTTGGTCTCGAGCGCAATCGAATTGTGACCATCCGGCGCGTCGAGAAGCCCTTTCCGAAGCAAAATCGAGTCGACTTGGCTGTACGCATGGTCCATCATCGCGTTAAACGTCGCTTCCCGTGCCTTTGGGTCGAACGGCATCTTGCGCAGCTTCCAGTCGACGACGTCGATTGTCGGAAAGCTCTACGGAACGGGCTCAGACACAATATGAGCATATTGCCACGCACGAGGAGTCGGGGCCGCTTAACGAGGAGCTGATCCAGCGCCGTCGCGAGCTTGAGCTGGTCCTCGAGCGCGCGCTTGAGTCGCTTGTTTTCCATCGTGGCTTCGCACGCGTACGTGCGCTGGTTCTGGGCAGTCTTTTTCCACGTCGAACTCGTCGCGAGCTCGACCGACTTGACCTGGCGAAGGACGTTGAGTTGCGACGTGAGCGTGTCGACTTGCTCGCGAAGGTAGTCGCGCTCGTCCTTTTGCCGCTTGCGGTACCGGTTCTGCCGCGTCTCGGTCGACGTGTCGTCGTCGGTCACGAGCAGCCGACCAAGCGACGGCAGGGCCGAGAGGATGTCGTCGGCGTTCTCGATGTGCGGCGGCAGACCCATCGCGGCTGGCGACGCTAATGGTGCCAAGGAAGGGCTCGCCTCGGCGACAGCCGGCGGGAAGGCGTCGTCTGGGAGGCAGGTCAGTTCGCCCAGCGCATCGGCCTCCATCGTTGACTCCTGTCCAGCTTGAAAAATAGCCCGAAACAATGCGACGTGTGATTGGCTCAATAATTAGCGTTTGTGATTTGTCTGTTTTCGCGGGGTTTTTAGCCCGTCGAATGCTCTCGGAACGCTCGTACGTCGTGGAATTGTTTGAGGTATCAGTGGATACATGTTGTCAATTGTACATCAAACACATCGGCCGTTTCGATAGTAGAGAACGCGAGTAGAGACATAAAGATATGTGAGTCACCCGCGTCAACCACGGTCTGCAGGCGACCTCCAACGAGCACCCGCGACGCCCAACGAAGATTAGGTCGCAATGCATATCCCACTGATGGCTTTGTAGAGAAAAGTGCAGGAGAGTGTCAAACCGCCGTTGGCTGCAACAAACCGTTCGTGGTTCCACAATGTAGCACAGAGATCTAGCTGCACTCGAACCAAGCGCCAGCAGGCGACCACACGTTGAGGACTACTCGTTGCGCATAGTGCACGGCACATGACGCTGCAGCCTCGGGGATCAGCTGCTTGTGGCGGTGTTGCTCACGGCTGCTGGCGCATGCAAAATCGATAGCCAGCCCTCGTGGCGCGGGCCTAGCGCAGAGACGGCTGCTGTCAATCGTGGCAAGGTATCATAGACACTCACCTCCACCGAGACCGTGCACTGTACATGTGGTTCTCACCCGCGACGCATGCAAATCGACTGGACGCTGTATATACCGGTATGATGCTGTCTAGCCCACGTGGCGCAGACTCCGAGACTGGTGTGTCGTAGATAATCATGGTCGAGGTACATCGCCGCGTTGCAGCCACGTCTAGCGCCATCGCAGAAGGAGCGGGCGCTTGACGATCCATTCTTGAACGATCTAGTCCAGCAGCTGCGATACATTTTAGCTCCAAGTATACGCGACAGCAGCGAGTATGAGTTGCACCGCGTGGCACGGCGCACCACAAGACACAAAAGTGATGGGTCCAAACACATGTGTGTCGCGAACGTTCAGTTAAACCTGCTGCTCAAGAAACCTTTGAACTCACCTGTGATGATTACCACAGGCTCAACGTTTGTGGCCGAGCGGTGCAGGTGGTGCGGTAGCACGAACTAGGACCTTCGCTCATTCAAAGCAACAAGACGTGCGGCAGTGTATTAGATGATTGAATAGTAGAGTACATGGGTATCGAGCCGATAGATATTTAGCTCATAAAGCTCTCGAGCGCTTTCGAGACCTCGCGCGTGTGGTGGAGGACATAGTCGCACACCATCATGGGCGGTTGGTCCGCGAACTGAGCAATCTCGACGCTTTGGATGGGCAAGCAGCCGAGGAGGCAGCTGCGGCGGCGGCACGTTCCATCGTCGAGCCGCTCCAGGACGAATCTAGTCGCAAACGTGAGCCAACATTGAGCCGCATGGGGGGTGTACAGCGCCGTGTGGTCCCCGATAAACATATCTGGAGGGGGTGGGTACGCCTCGTCTTCGAGGAACGTTTTCATGACAATGACGTCCCTC
Source organism: Saprolegnia parasitica CBS 223.65 (assembly GCF_000151545.1). Lineage (NCBI taxonomy): Eukaryota > Oomycota > Saprolegniomycetes > Saprolegniales > Saprolegniaceae > Saprolegnia > Saprolegnia parasitica. Next base: position 380,232 of record NW_012156412.1, read on the forward strand.
TCGTAGAAGCGCTTCATGCCGCTGAGCATGACCATGTACGGCTTGTCTTGGCCGCAGGACCCAAGGTCCTGAAAGTACGTGGCGTCTGGCCCAAAGCGATCCAGGATCTACGCGATCCAAAACCAAATACAACGTGAGAAGAACTGGTGTTTCGTGAGAATAAATGAGGTTAAAGTACCTTGATGTCGATCTGGACGTTGGGCAGATGTGGGCGCGTCTCGGGCTCGCACCAGATTGCCCAGCATTTCTGGGCACTCGCAATGTAGTCGGAGGCCATGATCCGCACGCCCATGCAGTCGATCCCAATCGTCTCATTCGACGACGTCGTGTCCAGTGTGATCGACTGGTGGCCGTCTGGCGCCGTCGCCAGGCCTTTCGTCCGGAGGATCGACTCGACTTGCGCGTACGTGTCGTCCATTAGCGTGTGAAAGGCAGCCTCGCGCATCGCTTGATCGATCGGCATGGTCCGCAGACGGCGCCTGGTCGAGTCCATGGTCGGGAACCTCTAGTCCAAGTGCCGTGAGTCCCTACACCTTCTTTATCTCGTCGGGTACCATGAGGCGTGGCCGCTTTGACAGGATCTGCTGTAGCGAGCCCGCGAGTCGCAGTTGGTCTTCCAGCGCCCGCTTGAGCCGCGCGTTCTCGAGGGTTGCTTGGTGCGCGTACGCTTTCTGGGACCGCGCAACGGTCTCCCACTCGGACGATACGTTTTCGGGGGGCTTGGCGTCGCGCAGCGCTTCGAGCTGCGCCGAGAGCGACTCGACTTGGTCGCGGAGAAACTTGCGCTCGTCCTTTTGTCGTTGGCGGTACCGGTGCTGGCGGCTGTACGGCCCGACGCTCGCGTCCGCCTTGATCGTCTCGTCGGACGACGACGTCGACTCGGACGACACGAGCATCTTGTTGATGCTCGGCAAGTCGAATAGAAAGTCGTCCATGTTTTCAATCGCGGGGGGCAAGGCAGGGGTCGCCTTTGTCGACAAGGACCGCGTGCGCATGGCGGTGCAATAGGCCGCAGGTTCGACACTGGGCTCCATCTCTTGTCCGTCGCGGTCGCTTTTTGGCGCTGTTTACTCTGAAACGAGAAAGTGCAAACTCGGCCGATTGGCTAAAATTACGTCGGATCTCTTGCTGCGTCATCGCACACAGGTCGTCGACGTGGCCGTGGTAAACTTGGGTGTCGACCAGACGGTTGGACCGGACGTCTGCGTCTGGAACTCCTTCTGGACCATCTGTGTCCTCCTCGTCTCGAAGCGACGGCGCCATTGCGGCGCGAGTGTCTCTACAACACGGAAATAATAAATCCCTCTGGGAATACCTTGTGCCACTACGTTCTTATCAGCCCCGGTCGCGACGTGGAGAGAAAGGCGAGCGAGCAACGCCGAAACCAAGGACATAACGTCACAGCTGCTGTGTGCGTTGTGCCATCACGTGTCACAGACGGCGACTTGGATCGGCAATCTTTTGCGCCCTCCTGCGTCAGGAGTCCACGAGGTAGGCAACTACCATAGTGAGCGCACAAGGCGACATCGACTGGCGAAAACCCACCGAAAAAAAGATTGCGGAAACACTTGCTTCACTTATTCGCCGAGAATATCCTCAATGAGGTGGGATGTTTGCGTTGTGTGGCTCAATACATAATCGCAGACCATCATGGGCGGCTCGTCGGCCAACGGGCCGGTGCCGGGTGCTTGGATCGGCAGCTGCCCAAGCATGCACATTGTGCGACGACACTTGTCACCGCCGAGGCGCTCCAGGAGGCAGCTAGGACCACAGTACACATAAGACGAGACGAGGATGAATGTCCAGCAGTATGTAATACAAGGCAGTGTGGTTGCCGATAAAAAGGCCAGGCGGTGGCGGGTGCAGCGGGTCATCGAGCACCGTCCGCATGACGATCACTGCGCGGTCCTTCTCGACGTAGCGCTTGATAGCGCTGCGCATGAAGAGGTAAGGTTTCTGGTCCCTAAACGACCCAATGTCTTGGAGGTACGCCGCGTCCGGGCCAAACCGATCGAGAACCTTCCGCGTGGCATCAGAGACCCATCCGTGGTATAAGTACAGTACCTTGATGTTGACGGTTGGGATCTTGGCCGTCGTGGTAACGTCGGGCTCACACCACAGACTCCAGCACTTGTTGCAATTGTCAAGAAAGTCGACGTTCAGAACGCGGACACTCTGGACATCGATGACGATGCAGTCGTCACCATCCGGCATTGTGATGTCGATGGCGTGGTGCCCGTCCGGTGCGTCGCGAAGGCCTTTCTGCAACAGGATCGACTCGACCTGGCTGTACGCGTCGTCGATCATCGCGTGAAACGAGGCCTCGCGCGCGCTCGGGTCGGCGGGCATTTTGCGGAATTTCCAGTCGACCACGTCCAGCGTCGGAAACTTCTAGTCCAGCGGCCATCAGAAATCAGTGCCCAGAGGAGCGATAGCCGTACGAGCAGACGCGGGCGCTTGACGAGGAGCTGGTCGAGCGTGTTGGCGAGTTTGAGCTGGTCCTCAAGCGCGCGCTTGAGCCGCGTGTTTTCCAGCGTCGCTTGGTGGGCGTGAACGCGCTGCGTGCGCACAATCTTTTGCCACTCGGAACTCGACGCGAGCTCGACCGTCTTGACGTCGCGCAGTTGCCGGAGCTGCGCTGTGAGCGATTGCACTTGGTCGCGTAGGAATTGCCGCTCGTCCTTCTGTCGTTTCCGGTACCGGTGCTGGCGACTGTACGGGTCTTCGTCACCGGCGGCGAGCGACTTCGACTTTTTGGCCTTGCGCGTCGCCGGCGTGTCCTTGTCGCTCTCGGTCGACGATGTCTCGGAGAGCAGCAGTTTGTTGATCGAGGGCAGGTCGAGGAAAAAGTCGTCCGTGCTCTCGATCGCAGCCGGCAGTGGCGACGGCGTTGACGCTGCGGAGGCCAAGGGCGGCGACGGCGTCAGTGGGAAGGTCCGCAGCAAGAGCTCGTCGTCGCTGGCCATCGTCAATGGCAATATCGAAATGAAACGCTCTGATTGGCCCGCCCCAGCGTGATCTTCGCAACCCTTCGGATGGGAGACCTCGACGTCCTGCTGTTTTAGCGCCACCGTGTCGTCGATTTTCTAGCTGCACCCGTGGACGGTATACCCTCCAACCGTCCAGTTCTATTGCTATCGTTGCATCTGTTAACGCAGTGCGTACAGCCGTCGCTGGAAGAGCCAACTGCGCTTGCTCCCGCACGGTCGGTGGCGGCGATTACAGGCCGGTGACGCTGTCTAAACAAGATTACTGTCCTACCACGGCACGCATGGCGCGATGGTCAACTCGCATGCTTTAGCAAGCTTGAATAGACAGTGCAAGGCGTGGCGACTCCTGCGCCATACCGCACGGCTCTTGGACATCAACGTATACTGTCGAAGGCGTGTCGATGGCAAACTCTCGTGCGACGTGAACGAGTCGGTGGCGTAGCGTTATCGCACCTACGCGACGAGGTTATCACAAGAAGAAGACATGGCCTCAGCGTGGCGTAAAAGCTGGCTGTGACGTGGGCTTGGCTCTTGGGTGAAGCGCCTTTGAATCTCAGAGAGTGCAACGACGGGGCAAAGTCCAAGTGTATCAATAAATACGATGCATCTTTGTCGAACAAATGCTCTGCGCTGCGATTCACCGAGCCCACCGCTTCGTCATGCGACCGCTGGACTCTACACCTTGTAGAGCTGCTACAAGGAGTTAGACGGATCGCAGTTTGGCTTTCTTGATAGCCTTGTCTCTTCAAATCGTTATCGACGATCCTCGACATACTGGAGTGCCACGTCATGCGCCATCGAACATCTATAGAAGCAGCCAATCAGCGACAATTGCTTCAGACCAACAAACGGCCAGCAGGAGCTATGGTCGACGATGCGGTCATGGTAGAGAGCACGCTCATGTTGGCGTGCATCCTCGCTGGCAAATGCACCAGAAACACAGTGCTCGCTCCTGTGGCATCAGCAGAGTATATGCCAAGCAGCAGCAACCGAGACCCAAAGCTCGCCTAGGCCTGTGATTTGACGCCCTGCGCCGTCGCTTCAAGAAGAGGCCTCCGTCCAAGGTGGCGGAGCAGAGATCCTGGCGTCCTAGAACGTTCTTTGGAGCTTGGCTACAGAATTTCATGTATACCCTAGCCCTTATCCCACCCCTTGTCTGGTGAAACGCTTCTGAATCTAGCGCCACAAGGCAACAGGCCCAGTCCGCGCGGGCATGGAATCGACACGAAGCGCTCTCGATTCTACGTCCAACTGTTGTAGCGATGAGCCACGCGCCGTGGATCTGTAGCGCAATCGAGACCTCGTAGCGCAATCGGGCACATGATGAAATTCTCGAGACGACAGCTGTTTTGTGCGTGCATGGCCGCTCGTCCGAGCTCTCCGTCCTCTGATTTGCGTGTCTTCTTGGCCTGCTCTTGGGGCACACGTCGTCTGGAGGCTCACTTGTTTAGCAAGCACAGACTCTATTTCCGCACCCAATTCTTGTTGATCCCTATTTTATGCAATACAGGAGACGGATACACGGATGGCGGTCGCTAGTCGCCAAACAAACTTTCGAGCGTCTCGAACGTGCGCTTGACCTCGCGCAAAATGAAGTCGCAAATCAAATGCTGCGGGTTGGATGCCAACGGACCGTTCGGTGGCGCTTGAATCGGGAGCTCCCCAGACATGCACACGCGGCGCACGGCCATGTTGTCGCTAGCGCGCTCGAGTATCAACCTACTTACCACCGGTCGCAAGCTCTTTCTATCAATATATCAAGTGCTTACACGATCGTGTCGTTGCCAATGTAAAGACCATCGACGGGCGGGTACTTTTCGTCGTCGAGGACCGTGCGGAATACAAAGACAACCCGGTCCTCCTCGACGTAGCGCTTGAGCGCCCCGAGGCGCCGGAGGTACGGCATCGCATCGCCGAGCGACTCGGTCTGCTCAATGTACACGCCGTCGTCGCCGAATGCCTCGAGCACCTACACGACGACTGAGCTTTCTTCTCCGAATGGAAAGCTTGGACCTTGACGCGGATCGTGCCTTCGAGAATGTGATTGGACGCGTCGTTCCAGAGGGACCAGAAGCGCAGCGCAGCGCTGAGAAAGTGACACGGCAGCGCCTTGACGCCGCGGACGTCGACGGTCATGACGTCGTCGGTCGTCGAGAGGTCGATGGACCGGAGACCGTCCGGCGCGTCCAAAATTCCTGTCCGCAGCAGAATCGTGTCGACGCGCTCGTACACGTCGTTCATAAAGGCGTGGTAGGCGATCGCGCGCGCCGCGGGGTCGCGCGGCAGCCGCCGCAGCTTCCAGTCGACCATGTCCATCGTCGGAAAGGCCTAGGACAACATGGTTACCGCGGGCGCAATGTATAGAGCAAGCAAAGACGTACGACGAGCTTCGGGCGCTTGACGAGCAGCTGGTTGAGGATCTCGGCGACTTTGAGCTGCTCTTCGATCGCGCGCTTCAAGCGGGCGTTCTCGGACGTCGCTTGCTGCCGCCCGAGCTTCTGCATGCGCGCCTTCTTTTCCCAGTACGAGCTGTGGCTTACTTCGAGGCCGCGGATGTTCTTGAGCACCGCGAGGTGCGAGCTGAGCTCCGCGACTTGGCTTTGCAAGAAATCGAGCTCCCGCTTCTGCCGCTTCCGGAAGCGCTGCTGCGCCGTCGCGTTGGCATCGTCGTCGTCGTCGGCAACGCTGGCCTGGGCCGTGCGCGGAGGCGACGCGTCCAGGAAGTCGAGAAAGTCGGGCGACGCCATGCCCCAGGCGTCGTCACGCTCCATATTGCGTGGCACGGTCTCGTCCGAAAATGACCCGGTTCGTACCCTTCCCAGCACTGTCTCAAACAATGACGCGGCGCCACCATCGACGCGGCCTTCGATTAACCCCCCAGAAGAAGACAACCCTTGCACCCCGCGCGGGCGTTGGTGGCGCAAGCGGCTACGTCGATGCAGCTATGTCACTTGCTGCAAGGGTACTGAAGCTGCGATGGTCATAAGCCCGTTCCACAAGTTGGAAAAGCCGCTTTGTCGCTGTTCCTGGAATAGACGAAGCGGAAGTCTAGTCGGATCCAAATCTCGTGCCATCCAGAATCTAGTTGATACATATCCAGTTCTTATATAGGTTTCATCAATCTCGCATGCACAATCATCACAGCGGTGCGTCCCCAAGGATGTGATCGAAGACGACGCACACCCGCTTGGCTTCGTCCAAGAGGCGGTCACAAATCGCGGGCTTGGAGAGACCGGCGAGGGGGTTGCCGGGCGGCGGTGCCAACGGAAGCTCGCCTGCGAGGCAGAACCGGCGGCGGCACGTCGTGTCCGTCACGCGCTCGGCGACAAACCTACTCCATCCAGCTTCATGAGCACCAGGTCGCGCGTCTGCATGGCGTACACAAACGTGTCGTTGGCCGTGTAGAGTCCGCTGGGCACGGGGTATGTGGCGTCCTGCAGCACCGACTGCATGACAAAGACGATGCGATCGGGCTCTTCAAAGCGCTTGATGCACGCGAGCCGCTGCGCGTACGGCGCGAGACCGTCGATCGCGTCGATGAACTGCACGTACACCGTGTCCCGCCCAAAGGTCGCAAGGTTCTACGCATACACATGTAAGCCTCGCGATCGCGGAGGTAGACGTCGTGCCTTGATGTTGATGGCATTGCCTTCGGGCTGGTACCACAGCGACCAGAAGCGGTCGGCGGCTTCGCGGAATCCGACACTCGAGTCTTTGACCCACTGCATTTCGATCGAGATGGTGTCTTGATGCTTCGCGCTGTCGATGCAAATGCTGTTGTGGCCGTGGCCGCCGTCGTAGAGTCCGCGCCGAAGCAAGAACGTGTCGGCGCGCTCGTACATCTCGTCGGTCATGGCGTGACAGCACGCATGGCGCGCACCCGAGTCCTGTGGCAGGAAGCGCCGGTTCACGTCCATGAGCTCGACGTTGGCGGTACCCTGCGACCAAGATGAGCGCTCTATAGGTATCAAGGTATCGTCGTGCTACCGTGAGCTTGAGCGGCTTGTGCAAGAGCTGCTGGATCGTCTCGAGCACCTTTTGCTGCGTCTCGATGGCTTCCTTGAGCTTGGCGTTCTCGTGCGCTGCCTTGCGCACGCTGAGCCGCTGGAGCCGCGCTTTCTTCTCCCAGAACGAGCTCTGACTGGTCTCCATGCGACGGATGTTTTGGAGGACCGTCAAGTGGGCGCTGAGTTGGTTTGCTTCGTCGTGGAGGCGCTGAACCTCGGCCTGCTGCCGCTTCCGGTACCGCTTCTGCGCCGAGACGGGCGGGTCCTCGGTCGGGCTCGCGGTACACGCAGTGCCCGGCGCATGGAGAAAGCCAAGGATCTCATCGGCGTCGAGCGACCACGCCGTTGCATCGTACGCCAGGATCGACTCGACCATGCTGGACCTTCTCTCGGCTTCGCCGTTTCGACTATGCCATCGCAACGACGTTCCCAGCAGTGTCTCATGTGACAGCTGGAAGCACCCAAAGGCGATCGGCAAGCACGTTCTTCGGTTCCCATCGGGCTGCTCTGCCCATGATGTCGCAGCCAAACAAAGCGAGGCAGAAGCGACGCTGGTGTTTATAAGTTACTGGCGTAGGGCTCGGGTAGTGCGGAGTGACCTCACTGCATCACTTGGTCGAGCACATCGAACGTGTGGGTAACTTCGTGCAAGATAAAGTCGCAGATGAGATCCCGCGGGTTCGAGACAAGAGGACTGCCGGGCGGCGGTGCGATCGGGAGCTGTCCATGGAGGCAGAGACGTCGCCGCGACTCGGTGTCGCTCACGCGCTCGAGCACCAGTCTATTCGCACGGAGATGCTCGAGACATGACAGGAGGAGGACGATAACGTACGTGACCACGTCATTGCCACTGTATAGTCCGTCCACAGGTGGATGCTTGGGGTCGTGCAAGACCGTGTTCATGACAAAGACGATGCGGTCGTCCTCGACAAAGCGCTTCATGGCCGCGAGCCGGCGCAGGTACGGCCGCCCACCGCGCAGCGACTCGATTTGCTCAAGGTACGACGTGTCGTCGCCGAAAGTCTCGAGCGTCTACCTTTGAGCATGAGCTTACCGTATCGATAGCAATGGAGACCTTGGATTCGAAGATTCCCTTGAGCGCCGAGTGGTTGGGATCGCACCAAATCGACCAAATGTGCATGCCGGCATCCATAAAGTGCGATGGAATGAGGCTCACGGCCTGAACGTCGATCAGAATCGCGTCTTCGGCCGTGTTGGCCGAAACCTTGAACGCCTTGTGGCCGTCGGGCACGCCAAGAGGCCGCGTTGGAGCAGCATCGTGTCGACGCGGTCGTAGACGTCGGCCATGAGCGCGTGAAAGCACGCGTGGCGGCCCGCATCGTCGAGCGGCATGCGTCGCATCTTCCACTCGACCATGTCCATGGTCGGAAAGGCCTAATGCGCATTAGGTTGTACGTCTAGAGCCTCATCTCGTACCGCCAGCTTGGGCCGCTTGACAAGCAGCTGATCCAGCGTCTCGGCGATCTTGAGCTGCTCCTCGACCGCTTCTTTTAGCCGGGTGTTCTCCTGCGCGGCCTTTTGGCTGCTCAACTTTTGCACGCGCGCCTTCTTCTCCCAGAACGAGCTCTGATCTGTCTCCATGCTGCGGATGCTCTTGAGCACCGAGAGGTGCGCGCTCATCTCGGCCACCTGCTCGCGAAGATAGTCGAGCTCGCGCTTCTGGCGCTTGCGGTACCGCTGCTGCGCGGTCGAATTCTTGCTCGCGTCCGAGCTCGTGTCGTCGTCCTCGTTGATGGGCTTGCGCACACCTGCGCTCGGTGCTACAGCCGGCGGCGCATCTGCGGTGGGCGCATGAAGGAGCTCGAAGAGCGTCGTCGCGTCCGCGCCCCAGCCCTCGTAGCCATCGTAGTCCACCAGCGGCTCCATGCTGAGGACACTTGCGCCACCAAATATATGTGGAACGTTCGTTGTTGCGTCTTATTGGCCTATATTTGAGACGCACGGGATAAATGGTCCTAGCAAGGAGACAAAAGACCGAAAAAGAGGGTGCCGGATTGCGCGTCATGGCGCGGGCATGATCAAGCCCGATGACACAGTGTGCGTCACGGCCAATCACAAGCGAGGCGAGTTCTCCAGTCGAGGCCGCAGTGACAACGCCAGCGAAAGCTTACACAGTAGTAGAGTGCACAGCGACTTTGCTCTTGCAGATTCAATGGGCTCGATCGTATCATCTGGTGGTTGCTTGTTTGGCTGCTTGCGCTTTCACGCAATATTGTGCATGTGGCGCCGACCGGCAGACGCCACCAATGCTCAAATAAGACGCAACAAGATTGAACGGTAGCCTTGCGCAATTATCCAAAGATCGCTTCCAAGTGGTCGAAACACTGCGTCATTTCGTGCAAAATGAAGTCGCAGATCAAGTGCTGGGGGTTGTCAGTGAGAGGACTCCCCGGTGGTGGTGCAATGGGCAGCTCGCCGCTCAAGCAGAGTCGTCGCATGGTCTCGGTTTCACTCACACGCTCAAAAATGACCCTACAAATAGCGTTGCGAGCGCGCTGCGAAAGACCCGTTTCGCCTACGTGAGCTGGTCGTTGGAGACGTAGAGGCCGGCGGGCGGCGGGTGCAGCGGGTCGTCCAAGATCGTGCGAACGACAAAGACAACACGGTCGTCTTCTATGTAGCGCTGTGTCGCGCAGAGGCGGTAGAGGTATGGGACCGCGCCACGGAAGAGCTCGATGTGCTCGCAGTAGATGATATTGTCGTCAATTTTGTCCAGCACCTAAAGACGGCAAATGAGTTGGTCGCGCCAAATACCGCCGACCGACCCGTGAGCGGAAGATGCGCTGAAACGCAGTGTTGTACGGATCGTTCCAAATCGACCAGAGGCGGCTGGCCAACGCCAAGTAGTTGGACGCTATGCGATGTACACCTTGGACGGAAGTCTCGAGCGCGGTGCCTGCTTCGTTGAGGCGGACCGCCACCGATTTGTGGCCCGACGGTACATCGAAGAGGTTTTGGCGCAATAGCATCGTATCGACATGGTCGTAGCCGTCTTGGAGAAGCGCGCGGAGGCATGTGTGTCGACTCACCTTGTCGGTCAATAGCCGCCGATGCCGCCAGTCGACCGTGTCCATGGTCGGGAACATCTAACGCTCATGAGCATCAGCAAAGCAATGGCCCTGGTACCGCCAGCTTGGGCCGCTTCGCGAGCAATTGGTTCAGCATCTCGGCGATCTTGAGCTGCTCTTCAACTGCATCTTTTAGGTGCGCGTTTTCCTGTGTGGCCTTTTGGCAGCTTAGCTTTTGAACGCGCGCCTTCTTCTCCCAGAACGAGCTCTGGCTCGTCTCCATACAATGAATGCTCTTGAGGACTGTGAGGTGCGCGCTCATCTCGGCCACTTGGTCGCGAAGGTACTCGAGCTCGCGCTTCTGGCGCTTCCGATACCGCTGCTGCGCCGTCGAGTTCTTGCTGCTGCTGCCGGTAGCATCCGAGGTCATGCTGTTAGCGTCGTCCTCATCGTACGAGGGCCGCCGGGTCATGGCCATCTTAGCTATCGGCGTCGCTTTCTCGACCGTGATGGCCGGCGTGGGCTCGGCTGCGGGCTCGATGAGCAGGTCCAGGAACGAGTCCAGGACCGGCGCGCTCCAGGTTGCAAGGTCGTCGGCCATCACTTTGTGCACTGTATCCGGTAGAATCCGGATAATGATGCCAAGCTACCAAAGGTGTCTTAGCCCAACTGGTGTTTCTCACCATGTTCTCAATTGCCAATGCGACACGTTATGTCTTGATTACGATCTCGCGCTTACGCTAGAATGCGCTCGAGTGCATCGCACGTCCGTGTGACTTCGTGCAGCACAAAGTCGCAGATGAAGCGGTCGGCCGGGTTCTCGCGCAAGAGCGGGTTCTCGGGCGGCGGCTGAATCGGGAGTTCACCGCCAAGGCTGATGCGGCGAATGCACCACTTGGCGTCCTTGGGCTCAAAGACGATCCTACGCCATCTCGGGTTATCAATGGAAAGACAAGAAGCTGCCGACGTACGTGGCGGCGTCGTTGCCAATGTAAAGACCGTCGACGGGCGGGTGCTTTTCGTCGTCGAGAATCGTGCGCATGACAAACACAATGCGCCGGTTTTCGACGATGCGCTGCATGCCACAGAGCCGCCGCAAGTACGGCGCCGTGCCATGGAACGTATCAAACTGCTCCATGTACACGGTGTCGTCGCCGAAGCGTTCAAGGACCTGGTGTAGCCATTTCGACCTGACTGTAAACTAGGACAAAGCAAGTGCAGTACCTTGGAGTCGAACGTGCCGGGAAGCGTTTGGTTGGATGTCCAGATGGACCAAAAGTGGGCGGCGGCCGACACGTAGTCGCGCCCTTGCGCGTGCACGTACTGAATGTCGATGAACATGGACGAGCCACTCGTGCTTGGCTCGACGCGGAACGAACGGTGCCCAATCGGCGCGTCGAGGAGGCCGCGCCGAAGCAGCGTCGTGTCGACGCGATCGTATGCGTCGGCCATGATGGCGAGAAAGCTCGCGCGGCGCGCGTCGGCGGCGATTGGAAGGTGCCGCAGCTTGGCGTCGACCATGTCCAGCGTCGGAAAGGCCTGCAGGTGCACATGTGAGCGCCAATACGTACGACGAAGACGTGATGCGTACTGCGAGCTTGGGCCGTTTCACGAGCAGCTGCTCCAAGACGGTGGCAACCTCAAGCTGCTCTTCGAGGGCGCGCTTGAGGCGCGCGTTTTCCTTGTGGGCCTGATGGGAGCCGCGCTGCTGGGTGCGCGCGACCTGCTCCCAGTGCGAGTCATGGCTGTGGCCGCGTAGGCTCTGCACAACCGAGAGGTGCGCCGTGAGCTGCGTCACTTGGTTGCGAAGGTAGTCGAGCTCGCGCTTCTGGCGCTCGCGGTACCGCTTCTGAGGCGTCTCGCCGGGCAACGGCGTCTCCTCCTTGATCGTGTTGTGTGCAGTAAGGTCGCTAGGCAGAGGCACCTCGGAGAAGTCGAGGAACGGCTCTGTCAGCAGCGGCGCGATCCATCCGTCGTCGTCGTCCAGGAAAGCCAGGTCCATCGCTGCGAGAAATGCGCCGTCTAAAAGTCTTCTTTCTCAAAAGTAGCTCATTTTATGGCAACTTCAAGTGTCTGACGTGGCGTCCCATGGGCGCAGACACGAAAAACGACCTCGCCGAACCCTCTCCATTGCCAGGCGAGATCCTACGGGACGCAGTCTGCAGACAGCTTTCTGGATGAGCGACAAGGTAGAGAAAAAAAGAGAAAGGGCATCCAGCCCGATGACGTATTCAGTCGATTGCGCTACGTCGATCCGCCCTCGCCAGCGATGTGCCATATGCCTTCATCGCCGTGATGCCGACATTGGTCCTCTGTACACATTGTACGATGACGACAATGCGTCCTTGAGTACATGAACAGATATGTATCGACTACGTTGCAACAAACTGCGCGTCCTTGTTATTGCAGACTTTCTTCGAGGGCCGTAAAGATGGGCTCCATAAAGTTGGCTAATGCGTCCGACGGTGGCAGTGCCTCGAGCAAGAGCGGATTTGCAGCCGGCACATTCGTTGGGAACTTGCCCTCGGCGCAGAACCGCCGGCACGTTCGGTGGTCGTCCAGTGCCTCGAAAACGACGCTACGCCAAAACACCGTTCAATCAGTTCTCACGCTCCGCCATGCGCACCAGGCTGTGTGGTTGCCGATGAGGACACCCGGGGGCGGCTTGTGGCTGGCGTCTTCCAGGAACGTCTTGAGCACAAGCGTGATCTTGTCGATTTCCACAAACCGCTTCATGGCGAACATGAGGTGCGTGCAGGGTGTGCCAGCCTGCGCCGCGGCCGTGATACGAATGTAAATACCGTCGTCTCCAAATGTCTCGACAACCTACTCACTATGCTGGGACTGTCGACCACTGTAGATAGAAGATTACCTCGAACGTGACGTGCGGCAACACGTCGTTGCTCTTGCTCTGCATAAAGGTCCAGACCGAGTCGCTGCAGGCAAAGTGGTCTTTGGCGACCTCGGCGACGCTGCGCATGTTGACGCAGAGCGCGTCGACGGCTTCGTGGACCTTTACCACGTGGTGGCCGCTCGCGGCGTCAAGGATGCCGGACCGCACGTAAAGTGTCTCGATTGAGTTGTAGGCATCGTTGAGCATACCGTCAAACGCAGCGCGGCGGCCGAGGGGGTCGAGCGGTAACCGGCGGACTTTCCAGTCGACAAAGTCGGCGGCTGCCATCGACTAGAGACAAATAGATGAGTCGCTGCTTGCAAGACGCATCTTGTACAGAGAGGCGTGGTCGCTTCGTCATCGCATGCTGAAGCGCATCGGCAAACTCGAGATGGTCTTCGAGGGCCCGCTTCAAGCGCGTGTTCTCAAGCAGCGCTGTGTCCAGCGCAAGCTTTTGGTTGCGTGCAATCTTTTCCCACGCGCCGGCGCTTGCCTCGACCTCGACGCGCTTGATGCTGCGCAGCGCCGAGAGGTGCGCCGCGAGCGTCACCGCCTCGTCGCGCAGTTGCACAAGCTCGTGCCGCTGACGCACTTGGTAGTTGGGGCGTGGCGATGCTGCCAGGACCGAGTCCAAGAGGCTGTCCATGATCGCCGCGTCCAGCACGTCGTCTTCGGACAACATCATCATCGTGTTCATGGGCTTTTCTAAAGTAGACGTCGCAACACAGCAACACTGGTCGCAACAGCCATGGGCCACTCGGCAGATGTTTATCATCCGGATGCGCAACTCTGACGTGGCAGCCTCTTGTGTCTGCACGCAGGTCCAATTTGGAGCCATCGTGTAGCGTAGTTGCCGATCGTCGATACGTAGAGACGCGTTAGGCGCGGTAAAATGATCGTCGAGTGGTCAGGTCCAGCCGAACGTCGTCATGTCGTCTAGAAGCCAACCTATGGGACTTGGTCGCTCGCACATGTCCCGAACGCGGTGCGAAACGAGCGATGCATTGGCACCTTCCCGGACAACCTAATGCAAACTGCATATACGGTTCATGCACACATGTAGTCTACAGACGGCAAGCTCTCGCTGGATAATAACACTAGGTGACTAGATCATTGTTGTTGGAAGGATGTGGAGAACGGCTAAAGTATGGCACTGCACAGCCTTTCGTGGCGGATGCTCGACTCGCTGCGTGTTGCTGAGCTTTAGGTATCAAACCATCATTGTAGACGCGAGGCATTTCAAGCGGCTGGAAGAATGTGAGCCGAGGGCGACTCTAATGCTATTGGCTAGGGCGTTGGCGGGCCGCGACAAGGGAGTAAAAAAGTCATATTCCCTTGGGCAACGATCACCATCGAACAAGTAATGTATGCCGGTCACGCGATTCGACATGCCGCACCCTGGTACCAGGAATTTGTCTCGATGATCCAATTCGACCCTGGCGATTGGACCGACGCTAGTCTGCCGGCGGCTGCGTCGCGTGCGTGTCTACAGCACATGCGACGATTGTGAGCTTGCGATTACATTGTAGTCGAGCGCGTTGAATCCAGGCGATGACGCTTCGTTTGTGTGTAGTAATACCGGCTTGGATGTATGGCTGCCCGACACATTTCATGGTGACAGCGACGCGCCATCAGTCCGCATCCAGTAGGACACCGACCCCGTCGACACGAAAGGGCAGCGATCACCGTCATGCGAGTTGACAGAATATGTACCTTCCGCGTCCATGATGATGAATGACTCAACAGGCCACGCTCAAAGCCGACGACGTGGCAGCGACAACGGTGGCCTTGCACGCAAATGCGACGATGCCATTGGTCCACATCCGGTCACGTCAACCAGTGCGCGTCCAGGATGCAAGAGCACGCAGTGCGACCTTCCCAAGATGCAGCGGTCGTCACAATTGGATTGAAGACGCTGTAGACAGCCATGACAACAGCGATACCTTGTGCGCCAACGGCGCCTCTCGGTGAGCCTGCATCAACTACCGCCGATGTCATTGCGACCGTGTTTGCCGACTTTGAACTGGATCTGCCAGTGCTGCCGCTGCGCCCGCCGCGCGTCGACCGTCAAAAGGAAGAGCTCGTCTACCTGCGACAGCAAGTCGAGCACCTCAATGCAATTTTGGTCGACCTCACGAGCTCGCGCATGGTCGACGAGCTCGCAGGGGGTACGTTTTGGGAGAAAATCGCGCGCGACCAAAAGATGGCGTCAACCCGCGCGAGCCAAGAAAATAATCGCCTCAAGCGCGCGCTGGAAGACCAGCTCCACGTCGCCAAAGAGCTCGAGCGCCTTCTCGTCAAGCGACCGCGTCTTGCGGTAAGCCCTCGGTCCGCATTTGCTTCAATCTTACCTGTATATATAGGAGCCACCGTCGCTGGATCTGGCCGACTGGAAACTGCGGCGGCTGCCTATGGACGAAGTGAGCCGTAGCGCAGCCTTTCACGCCATTGTCGACGACGCCTTCGCCAACCTCGAGACGCTCTTTCTCAGGTCGCACATTTTGGACGCGCCTATCGGGCAGCGTCTTCTCAATGTGACCGAGGACCGCGACTCGATTTTGATATCTGTCAAAAACGTCATTGAGATCCCAGACAATGTTATGTCGGTCGGCGAGAAGACGTGGACCACGTGGCGCGGGTGCTCCGGCACGCTGCCCCACATGCGCTTCGAGGTGATACAACAGTAGACAAACGATTGCATGTAAACGGTGTCGCTAGGTCCTCCAGAGCTTTGGCGTCGATGGCGTGTACGTCCGCATCACGACGAGTCTCGATGCGAGCACCCCGTGTATGCAGCTCAACTACGCGATCAAGCGCTTCGTCCGAGACACGCGCGTCGTCTTTGTACTCAAGACTGTCCTCGACGACGAGAAATTGCCTGTGCTTCCAGGCCTTCTCGTTGGCAACCACACGGCATGGTACGTTTGACGCGAAGGAATCGAATTCAAGATCTTACTCGACGAATGTATGTGTAGTATTGTCATGGAAGCTGTCGGCGCGAACCGAACGTGTCGACGCGTGTGCGTAGAGGGCAGTTTGCCCGCCCAGCCGCCGCGGCACAGTCCACTGCTTCAGAGAGAGCTCAGCGTCACGGATGCCGTCTTCAAGATGATGCAGTCGGTCTTTCAAACGCTAGAAATGTTGTTGGCATGACGACAAAGAATAGGTTATTTGAATTTCACGCTATAGTACGGGATGTAATGAACGAATTACGTGTTCTTGTCGTGGTATTAAAGACTCGGCATATGTCGAGACTGGGGCACGCGAAGGTTAAATATGTACCGGTACCCCTGTTGAGACCGGTTTCATCTGCGCGCCGAGGGTGGTGGAAGACAAGTGCTCAAGAGAAGTCGAAGCTAAACCTAGATATACTGGTAGAGTCAATGTCGTTGAGCTTCAACTTGAACGGCAAATAGAGCTGCAAGCACGTGCTATGTCACGATCAGACGCCGTATCCACAACCACCCCGGCGTCAAGCCTAGCAATTCCCTGCTGCTTCAATCATTCAACGGGCTGAGGCGATGTCTGAACTGGCTGACTCGTTTTGCTCAATCATTCTTGCCTGGAGTTTTTATGGCTGGGAGGCCGCACAGTCATAGCGGTAGAACATGGGAGGAGGCAGTACAACGTATTTAGGAAGGCCGCAACGCCCAGGAGTGCCGCCAGAAGTGGCTGTGCGCGCTTAGCCCGGTAGCAAGAAGCAAGAATACTGGACATTGGCCTGCTGACGAGATCCGGCGGCTGCTCGCAATGGCTCGTAGACTGCCGTGGACCCAAGTCGTCAAACATGGTGCGCAAACACGATGGTACGCTGTTGAGGACGCTCTGGTTGATTGTATGGCTCACGGATTGTGCTATTTTAGCTCCCGTCAATGTGAAAGCTGCTGAAAGCGTGGGATGGATGAGCGCGAAAATTCGTCGTCTGCGCCGTGAACGTCCTGTCTCTCCAACTGAGACCTGGGTCCTGCAACCGAGCTTGGGCTCGCGCATTTGGATGGAAATGAAATCAACCGCTTGCTCTCATAGGTGAACGAGCTCACGATGGACTCGAGCTGGCGGTCGCAAGCAACCCCATCAATGAATCCGACCATGGTCGGCGGACCTGACTTTGCGAGCGTGGGTGTCATGATCCCCCCAGCTACGGCCCCTCCGGCGCAGCTACCATCACGAACGATGTTACGCCGGCTGCGCCCGTCGTTAACACCCCAAAAAATGCTATCGATGACGTCGTCGAGGATTTCGGATGGTTGCCACCGATCGACTTACTGCCTACCTCTTCATGGTCGCCGCCATTATGACACAAAAACTGACCAATCACAAACGAGGATAAATTCATTGTGATGGAATCGCTGACGTCCGACGACGAGGCGCAGCTCGACGCTGCAATTGTCGACAGCCTCCTGAGCGCGCCGGCGCACTACCAGAAGAAGCAGCGTGCCGAGCTCGCGTACCTCCGCAGCCAAGTCGCACTGCTCTCGACGCACTTGGACGCGCTGGCATCCGCGAGGTACGCGCCAGATGTCGGCCACTGGGAGCGCACCGCGCGCAACCAAAAGATCGCGTCGCAGCGCGCTTTCATTGAAAACACGCGACTCAAGCGCGTGCTCGAAGACCAGCTCGAGCTCGCGGGCGCTCTCGAGAAGCTGCTCGTGAAGCGGCCGCGCCTCGCCGTAATGAGCAGCCTTGGCACCACGACTTGGGCGTTTGATCGTGCTGCGTAGGCGCTGCCGCTCCAAGACGTTGCCGACTGGAAGCTCCGACGACTGCCGTCGGAGCCAACACGCCGCGCCGCCGCCTTTCATGCGATGCTCGACGACGCCCACACGCACCTCGAGACGCTCCTCGTGCGCACGAGCATCCTCGATGCGCCGATCGGACACCGACGCTTGAGCGTCCACGAGGTCGACGACAGTATTCGCGTGTCGATGCAGAGCGTCGCGGACATTTCAAAGGACTTCGTCGCGTGCAGCGATGCGATCTGGTCGCGCTGGCATGGCCAGCTCAGCGCGTCCTTGCCGCACGTCCGCATGGAGGTATCTTTAAAGCTTTTGAGAGACTGCCAAGCATGTGTACTAGCTGATCGAAGACTTTGGCGCGAGTGGCGTCTACGTGCAGCTGTCGTCGAGCTTGGACACGACGAGCCATGTACCCTGCGTGTACATCATGTATGCGATCAAACGCTTCATCTTCCAAGACCGGATCGTCTTTGTCCTCAAGACAGTTCTCGAAGACGTGATGCACCCACCGCCGCCTGGACAACTCGTTGGCAACCACAACGCGTGGTACGACTATAGACGCGTGCAACATGTGGCTGATAGATCGGCTAGTATCCTTGTGCAGGCAGCAGGCGCCAACCGCACGATCCGACGCATGGTCGTCGAAGGGAGATTGCCGGCCGAAGCGCCGCAGCAGAACCCGCTCTTCCACTCACCCGGTCGCATCAGCGACGCGGTGCTCAAGCTGCTTCGGTCTGTGTTTGACGAACTGGAAGCCACGCTGAGTTAGCAATATCGGCGTATGCACATTTATAGAGGACGTTTATGGACAGGGTCCGCGGGGACGCATGTAGGGGCCGCAACAAAGCTCATATTTTGACCACTGGTAAATGTCATGTGCTTACTACTTTGAGGTGCAATAAGGTCTGCGCTCGTGCCATAATGGCAACCTGGTAATGGGCGTGGACTTGGTTCTTCCCGTCGCAACGAAATCGGCCTCCTGCCCTCAGGTCGTGATTGCTTGCTCGGCCAAAATCGTCTCAACTGCCTGTGATTGGCCAGCTTAAGGGCAATGTGAAACGTCCAGCCAATCCGAGCGCGCACTTTCCAGCAGTGATCACACATGGAGGACGACGCGTCGGCGATGAACGACCTCATCGATGCGGCGATCGTCAACAGCATCCTCGCGCCCACGCCCTCGTTGAGTGAGCCGATGCACTACCAGCAGCGCCAGAAGCTCGAGCTCGCGTACCTCCGGCAGCAAGCCGTCGACTTGAAGCTCCAGCTTGACGCGCTCACCAGCACCAAGACGTTGCAGGTGCAGACCAGCAGCAACTATTGGGAAAAAGTTGCACGCAACCAGAAACTCGCGTCCGAGTTGGCGACGCTGGAGAATGCTCGCCTCAAACGGGTGATGGAAGACCAGCTCGTGCTGGCGTCAGCCCTCGAGAAAGTGCTGGCCAAGCGCCCGCGGCTCGCGGTATGCTCTCGCTGTAGCGACCGCCGACACCGAAGTATTTTGCTATTTGTATAGGCGACACCGATGATGGACATGGCCGACTGGAAGCTGCGCCGCCTCCCAACAGACCCCAGCAGCCGCGCCACGGCCTTTCACGCGATCGTCGACGACGCGTATCATGCCCTCGAAACGATGTTTGTGCGAAGTGGCATCTGGGATGACCCGCCAGGGCACCGGTCATTGGGGGTGGCAGAAGACAACGACATGATTCTCGTGTCCATCAAGAGCGTGGTCAACGTCACCGGGCCGTATCTTGAAATTGGCGACCGCTTCTGGTCCGTCTGGAATGCGTCAGGAACAACCACGCCGCAGCATTTGCGTCTCGAGGTTCGATGTCCATCTAGAATCTGGTTTCTTAAGCCTTGTAGATTGTGGAGCGGTTTGATGAAAATGGAGTCTATGTTCGCATGAGCGTGAGCCTGGATGCGACGATGCCGTGCATGTATCTCATGTATGCGATCAAGCGCTACGTGCTTGGCGACCGCGTCATTATCGTGCAAAGAAGCGTCCTTGACGACGAGTCGCACCCCGTGCCCCCCGGTGTCCTCGTCGGCAACTACTCGGCGTGGTGCGAAACCTGCCATTGGAGTGTATATTCCATACTCACACTTGTGATTATAGTATGGTGGCCCAAGCCATCGGTCCGAATTTGACGTCGCGTCGCGTTTGCGTCCAGGGTAAACTGCCTGCCCAGCCCCCGATGGAGAACCCTCTGCGTCACCAAAACCTTCGCGTGAGCGACGCGGTCCTCAAGATGGTCCGCCTCGTCTTCGATACGCTTGAGCAACTCTTCAGCTAAGCGTTCAATTGATGCATGTTTCCATGTTGGGTTAACATTTTAGGCTATACGCATATTTGGTCATGGTAAATGTATTGCGCTGCAAGAGCAGTGTCTGCGTCAGCTTTTGATACCCAAAGAGGCGCCTGACAGAATTGCGTCACGGCGATGGCCAAACAAAGCGTTGGCTCCAGCGAGCTGTAGATCCAGCCTCGTCAGAGGGATTGTCCTCGTGGCTCGCCCTGCGTCGTCTACATTGCTCGACGACAAGCAAAACGTTGAGCCCACCGTATCAACGACCGGTACATATATAGCAGCACGATTTCACTCCAGAGTGTGAGTCGCCTTACCTGCGTTATCGCTGACTGTACTCCTCCTATTATGGACCACCTCTGCGTTTGCAATCAGGTGACAGGCGCGCAGTGGTCAGCGTTCGTCCGGACTGCAACCAAAACAAGGCTCGCCTTGTGGTTGCATCCAGTTGAACCACGACAGACATGGCGATGCGTGATGCCTTTGCCAGCGCAGGATTTCTTCGATGGTTTAAACAGTTGAAACTGGTTGGCATGACATGTTCGTTGAACGCCGCTCCTCGTGCCACGTCATGCGCCGATTTTGCGTGTGTGTGACGATCGCGGATCGAAACTTGCAGCCAATCAGCGTGCGTCACAGCAGGGCAGCACTCAGTTATCGACATGAGCGCAGCGGTGGACGCAATCGATGCAGCGATCATGGAGAGCCTCATGGACGAAAGCCGCCCGTCCGAGCACTACCAGAAGCGTCAGAAGGCCGAGATGGCGGCGCTGCGAACGCAAGTCGCCAGCTTGAGCGCGATCCTCACGTCGCTCGTCGAGGCCAAGCGGCTGCAAGTCCAGCGCAGCACGAACGGCTGGGAAAAGGTCGCTCGGCGCCAGAAGCTCGAGGTCAAGAGCGCATCGTTTGACAACACGCGGCTCCGCCGTGCGGTCCACGACCAGCGACAGCTCATTGTGACACTCGAGCGCTTGCTCACCAAGCACCACCGCGCGCTAGTACGCCGTTGGTTCGACCTGTATTTTTGCTCACATTTGGTGGCGTAGCCCCCGGAGCGTCTGCACCTCGAGAGCTGGCAACTGCGGTGCATGCCCACTGATGTATCGAAGCGCGCCGAGACCTTCCACGCGCTCTTGAACGACACATTTCGGAGCCTTGAGGCCATGCACATTCGAACACAGCTCTTTCAGCACCCGATCGGGCACCGACACGCGTCGGTCATGACCGAGACGAGTGGCGTCGCTGCCGTGACGTACGTAAGCACCGCCTTTGTCGCTGCCGACTACCAAGTACTCGGCGAAGCGATTTGGTCCCATTGGAATGGAGCGTGCCACGCATCATCGACCAGCGCCGAGGTCTTCTGTGCTTTCTCGTTGATGGCGATTCACGCGCGTTGCTGCTAGACGGACTGCGAAGATTTCGGGCTCGACAGTGTCTACTGCCACTTTGAGACCGGTTTTGTCGGGGCGAGGCCAACGCTCTTCGCGCTCGCAGGTCTCAAGCGGTATGTGGAGCCAGGTCGCACGACGATCGTGCTGAAAACGATGTTAAGCGACGAGCGTTGCCCGACCCCACCGCACCTTGTCATAGTCAATGAAACGCAGAGGTAGACGTGGCTATTTCACTATGCACTCAGTCTCGCTTTGTAGCATCGTGGTGGAGGCTGTCGAAGGAGGCACGCTTCGGCGCATTGCAGTCGAAGGTCGCTATCCGCTCGAGCTACCGCCATCAAGTGCACTCTGCAGCTTGAACATGCGTGCGATCGATGCCATTGCGCATGTCGTGAAAAAGGGTTTTCGGACCCTCGAGCACAAGACGTCGTCGTCGGCGCTTGAAGATTCGTAATCAACTTTTGCATAAGATGGTCTCGCGGCCTCCAAGTCGTTAGAGACGGCACATGTGTCTGTTTTGGACAAGTCTATGAAAGCGACCACCACGAAAATGACGTCCAAGGGACACGTCGTCATTGTTTGGCTAGCTCAACAGAAACTCAAGCGTGTCAAAAACGGGTCGCACGATCTTGAGCACGACTTCGCCAATGGTGGTGGGCATGCCAACAAGAGGGCTCTCGTCCGGTAGTTGGGTCGAGATCTTGCCCGCGACCACCATGCGGCGAATGGATTGGTTCTCGCCGGCCGCCTCGACGACGATGCTAGAATATCGCACTTGGGTATGCAATATTGGCGACAGTGAAGTACCTCGCCGTGTGGTTGCCAACGAGCAAGCCGGGTGGCCACGGATAGTCTTCATCTTCCAGAACTGTCTTGAGGACAAAGACGACCCGATCGTCCTGGACGAAGCGCTTGATGGCGTAGAGCATGCCGATGCACGGCGCGCCTTCCTCGAGGCAAGCCGTGACGCGACAGTAGACGGTGTCGTTCCCAACCGTTTGGAGGCGCTAGCGGTTGGCATGGATAGTCGGTGATGGACTCGAGTCGCACTACCTCGTAGCGGGCAAACGAGAGCTGGAGGCCGTCGCTGTGCGCCCAGAACGTCCACACGTTTTCGCTCGCGTCCAGAAACGCGTGGGGCAAGACAGCCACACTCTCGACAGCCACCGAGAGTGCGTCGTCGACTTCGGTGACGGTCAGCGAGCGGTGCCCCGGTGCAGCGTCGAGAATCCGGGACCGCACAAAGAGCGACTCGACGTTCTCGTAGGCGTCGGCGAGAATCGCGTCCAAGGCGGCAGTGCGCGCAGCAGGCTCGGACGGCAGGCGCCGGAGCTTCCAGTCGGCCGTGTCGGCAACCGACATGACCTATCTTCATAAGAACGATCCATGACGCCGTACTACGCGGTACCGCGAGGCGTGGGCGCTTGACGAGCAGCTTGTCGAGCGCTGTCGCCAAATGCAGCTGGTCTTCGAGTGACCGCTTGAGCCGCGCGTTCTCCATCGTCGCTTGCTGGACCGCCATCTTTGGTTTTGTGCGACGCGCTCCCAGCGCGTGCTGCAGTGCTGGAGCTTGGACGCATTATCGTTCGTGAGGGCGGCCAGGTGCGCGCTGAGCTCAGCCACTTGCTTGCGCAAATAGACCAGCTCGTCCTTCTGCCGCTTCCGCACGCGCCTCGGACACGGCTCGTCGAGGAGGCTGTCCACGATGGCGGCGTCGATCAAGGGCTCGTCGTCCGACACGGGTGCGAGCGGCGAGCTGTCGTTGCTGTCGTCGGTCATGTCGTCGTGGATTGGCTAAAAATGGAGCCTCTTGGCCAATGCAGGTGCCGGATACTCGCATAACGTGGCAGCCGGAGGGCGCAGAGAAAGGTCGAGAGAACGAAGAAGAAATCAGCCATGGGTATTGCGGTGGCTCATGGCGCTGAAGCCACGCCCGATGGTGGAAATGCATGTGCATCACCGCCGGTGCTATCGGATTGATTGATTAAGAAACGATAGACACCTGTAGTTAGCGGGCAGAGCCAGCGAGGTTCTGCCAACCACGTTCGGCACCAACTTGCGTGGAGGATCTGAGCGCCTAAAAGCTTTGTACATTGATGGAAACCTTTAGGAGGATGCAATGTTGCTTCTTGCGCAAGGAGCTGCGCCAACCGTCTCGTCCTCCGTGCACGGCCACTCGCAGACGCCATAGTACCGCGCAGCTTGGATATGGACGAGGTGGTTTTGCGTGTGTGTAGATATGTCATTGAAGCCACGAGTTTAGAATAAGAGAGCCAAACATTCGGTGCTTCTTAAACGATCAAGCTCTCGATCGCGTCAAACGTCGGCGATATTTGGTGCAAGATAAAGTCGCAGATCAAGTGGCTCGGGTTCGATGAGAGCGGGCTTTGCTTGGGCGGCTCGACAGGCAGCTGGCCGAGCATGTGCATGCGTCGGCAGGTCCACATCTCGTCGACTGCTTCAATGATGATCCTATGTCATTCTGCAGCTCAGCGCCTTCTCCTTTCAAAAACGATGGTCGTACGCGGCCGTGTGGTTGCCAATGTACAGGCCGGGCACCGGCGGATACCGCTGGTCCTCGAGGACCGTCTTGAAGACGAGTACGACACGATTCTTCTCGTAGAAGCGCTTGACGCCCCAGAGGAGCTGCGAGTACGGGTTCTTCTGCGGCATGAGGGCGCGATGCCGAAAGTAGATGCCGTCAGAGCCAAAGTGCTCGAGCACCTAGTCACAAAGAGAGTCGTGTCGCACCCAGTCTGTACAAAGCTTTGCGGTACGTACTTGGAGGTGGGCGTTGGGGAGGTTGAGGTACTCGTGCTCGCTCAAGAGCGACCAAAAGTTTTGGCTGCACGTTAAATAGTTGCTCGCGATCTGGCGGACGCTCTGGACGTCAATGACGATCGCATCGTCCGTCTCGTTGGCCGACACGTCGAGCGACCGGAGGTGGTCCATCGAGTCGTACAGTCCCTTTTGGAGAAAATTCGTGTCGACGTGGTCGTACGCGTCATTCAACATCGCGTGGAAGCTCGTCTCGCGCGCACTGGGCTCCATGGGCAGCTTGCGCAGCTTCCAGTCGATCACGTCCATGGTCGGAAACGTCTACCGATCGGATAAGAGATGCAGCTTGTAGCCAAGACATCCTTACCGCAAGGCGAGGGCGTTTGACGAGGAGCTGGTCGAGAGCCTCGGCGAGCTTGAGCTGGTCCTCGAGGGCGCGTTTGAGCCGCGCGTTCTCGAGCGCCGCCTTTTGCGACCCGAGCTTCTGCGTGCGGGCGACCTTTTCCCAGTGCGAGCACTGATCGGCTTCGAGCGTCTTCATGGTCGTGAGCACAGACAGCTTGGAGCTCAGCTCCTTGACTTGGTCGTGGAGGTACTGGCGTTCGTCCTTTTGCCGCTTGCGGTAATAGTGCTGCGTCTTGACGATCTTGGCCGCCGGCGCGTCGTCACTCTTGACGGACGGCGTTGGCGACGCGGACGCCAAGCCCGCATCATCGAGGAGCTCGGCGATCTCGTTGATCATCTTGAGGTCCTCAAGCGACGGGAGAGTCGTCGCTGCGTCCGTGTCTGTCATTCTGGGCCAATCTGCTTCTGGCGCTCGATACGATAGGAACACAAAGGTGCGACATCCCGAGGTCGCGTTTGATTGGCCGCCTCGTGCGACGACCTGGATTACCCGCACGCTGGCTGGCCGAACCGAGTGTGGCTGCTGGTCCTGTAAGCACTATGATAGTGCAGCGACCTGTGCAGCGACGGTGTTCCTATGCTGCAATGTCTGTCTGCTTCAAAGCCGTGGCCAAGGGAATACGCTATCGCGGTGGTTTGTACGGCCGCAAATTGGCGCGCCCTGATTGGGTCGTTTGAAATTGCCCTTTCCTACAAGCCTCCAGGAGGCGACTTCACTTTCTTTCGGAGCCGGCACAACCCGCGACTGAGACAGCGACAGCCACGCCACGGCTGGCGATGCTTCCAGTTGAGATCCCGCGACGTTCGCTTGCTACGTGTACTGTTCCAGTCCGTCCACCGGTGCCACTTTCGCGTCTTTGTCCCGCCTCATCCTCTCTTGCAGCAATAGAAGCGACCCAACCGACGGCGTCGATGCGGCGAGGATTTTATGGATGCAGTCGTTGCGCATACATCGCAAGCTCAATGCACAAATTTGGGAGGGAACCGAACTGACTTTGTCGAAAAACACGACTATAACGTGGTTGTATGGCACCGCATTGACGGTCCACCGTTGCCAGCGACCGTTGCCAGCGTTCCAGAGCGGATAACGCATCGGTTCTACACATAGCCGAACGCGACGTCTCATCCCAGTCGCCTCTTTACTTCATTGTTCACGCACTGATGCAATCAAATAACCAAGCAATAAGAATTACACTGTCCAAATACGCTTTAGAAACCTGTTGGAGGGACGAGAAGACCGATCCCCGCGAAGAATAAACTGGTCCGATCCAAGCAGCACGATCCAACTCTTTAGCTCGTCTAATAACGTTTCCGCCTCGAAGCAAAGTCCTACGGGCAACATCATTCAAGCTACTCGAGACGATCGAGTTGACATGAGAGCCCTCGTAGTGTCTGTGCTCTTGGTGAATGGATCCAAGCTGGCGCTTCTTCCTGTGCTCTGTCGGGATGAACACGCGCGTCCGATTGGCCAAAATCACCTTTAAAAGATTGTGAACCAGCTGCATACCGTGGAGGCGTCATACAAAATACAAGTCAAAACCACCATTCGAGAGTCGTCCGTCGTCGCCATATTCAGTGTTCGATATTCGCACGACGAAGAAGAAGAACGACCGACGAGACTGCGCCATGGGTATGACCAGCCATCGACCGCCGGCCATGGAGCGCGACCGAGGCTAATGAGCGCCGACGCGTAGGCTACCTTTGCTGCAGCATCTTCTCCTTCGCGGGCGCCATGTTCCTCGTACGCTTCGGACGCGGATGCGATGAGATCTTAGCGTATCTTGGTGTGTAGCTCTGCCTCGGCGCGCTCCTGCGCCTTCAGCCGCGCTTTATTCCAAAGGTCAAGACGCCGCAGTCGTCGTCAGATTCGTGCTTTATATCGGGTAGGCCACCGCGATGTGTCGAGGATGTTGGCTCAGTGTCGTTGGTTTGTAGCTGGCGTCTATGGCGTGCTCTGGATTGTGTGCATCGTTCTGTGGCGGCGGCAGCTCGCGCGCCTTCGATGTGCGAGCCTGAAAGAGCCGCTGCCCTCCGAGCTCTTTGGCACGACCATGTCGTACCACGACTGGGACGATCCGCTGGAAGAAGTCGCGCCGCTCGTGGACAAGCCCAAGCAGCGACTCAAGCCGCCGTCCATCCAGCACGCGTAGACAGTCGATACGAGCCTACTACCTCCTCCAATCCAGCCTTATTTGTCCGATATGCACCGACACGCAACACATCGGCAACCGCCACGACGACGACCCGTCGCGTTCTCTTCCACCACAACACGTGAATGGTGCAGCGCCTCGGTGCAGAGGCAGACGCATAACGTTATGATCAATGGGTCGCCTCAGGTGCATCCATGAAGGCGTCGATCGCGCTGCGAATCTCTCTACACGTATCATCCATGAGCCACATGCACATACCGACGACAACGTACTCAATCTGGAGGAGCGTATCCATGAGACCATGGATAAGGCGCTTCTCAAAGGGCACGGACTGGATCGCCGGCGGCTGCGGGTCCTGCATCCACGCCGTGAAGAGCACGAGCGGGCCTTGCAGCTCCAGGAAATGCGCCAGCGCCGTCGCACGCGCACTCGCCGTCTTGGGAATCGTCTACAGAGCTCCAGTTGTCAACCATAGGGACGACACGACGACTGCGTACCGTTGCAAAGGTGTAAGACGAGCGGGGAAAGCTGTCCGAGTCGCGCGTCCTGCACATCCCATGTGAGCTGCGGTCCAAGAGCTCGATCCGCAGCGAAAGTACCAGCATTCTTCGTCGCGAAGCAGCGCGAAGAGCACAATGATGGCCTTGACGTACGCCGTCTGACTCGCGGGGTGCTATTCCGGAGCACATCAGTTGTATTGGCCGATGCTGGAAACGAGCCAACCTGCACGAGGTTGATGCTTGTAAACCAGCCCGGAAGGATGGGGCCGGTCAGCCCAATGTTCTTGGCAACGAGCAAAAGCGACTCGTCCGTGAGCTCCTTGGCGTTCGGGCTCCACGTCAGCGTTTCGAGGCACGACCGGACCCTACCGCCCATGACGATCGAGGTTCATCCAACGATGACAACGTACAGGTCGTAGACAGCGGGCGCGTCGGACATCGGCACCGCCATTTCTTGCATCGTGCTCATGACCATGCACTCGTACTTGTGCATGTTCCATGCCTTCTTCTGGCAGTCCTTGCCGCAGAAGAGCGCCGTTTTGCACTTGCTGCACGTCTACCAATGTACAGCGCAGTTTGTCGCCGCCTCGAGCACCGAAGCCTGAGGTACCTTGAGCGCGATGTTGTTGGCGTTCGTCTTGCAGCCCATGCAGCCCGACTTGATGTTCCAGACGTCCCCGCCAAACTCTTGCTACAACCGATGTGAGGCATGCTGCAACAGCGACGGAGGCCGACGCACAAGATGGTCAATGAGACGCTGCTCCGCTTCCTCCTTGCCCTTGGCACACACGTCGTCGTAGGTCTGCGCGCTGTTGATGCAGCGTCGTGAGCGCCACGCCACGAGAGTCGCCGGCTCGTACCTCATCTCAAAAACCAATCAAGCGCGTTGCACTGTGTCATTGGCCATCACGCGGCGTACACCGGGGTATGCTCTGTTGGTGGCATGTGCCACATTGGAGCACGCGCGGCGACGTATGGGACGAAGTTGTTTCGACGGGGCCGACGCATCACGGCAAAGACCAAGTAGGACGAATCTCGGCAAGATACGTATGTATGTACGTATAAGCCGTGCGAGGACCGGTTGCGACGAGAAGTCTGTTGGCGTGCCTCAGGATGCAGCAGCAGCGACGGTAGCGATTTTAAGCCAATTGCGTGTGCGTAAACTGGTATGTAGGCTATGCATTGGTCCATTCAATGTATTTCCGTCGTTTGGACCAATCCAAAGCAGTTGTTAATTTCGGCATCGCGGCCGAATGCAAAGCCCCGTGCAGCGTCTTGCCAGGAGAGAAGTTGCACGATCTCACTGTCGTCCTCGACGCTCACGACGTCACTTGACTGCGCGCCCATGGACGCTTGGCACGCCGACTTCAAGCTACTTGAAGTCCATGGGATCGGGACCGAGCGCTCTTATTTTCGGCATTCGAAACGTGGCATGTGACGCGTTTCTGGCCATGCCGAAAGTAGTAACTTCGAACCGACAGTCAACTTTTGGAAGGGGCGCAATGGCGAGCAAGTTTAGCATGGTCGGGGGCTCCGGGCTCTTTGGCGCCGAGGACCACCTCGAGGCGCAGGACCGCATGGGTGCTGCCATGGAGCAGCTCAAGGTGCGCGAGGAGCACGAGAAGCAGCAGCGCCAGGTAGCCAAGGTCGCCGAGCAGCAGCAGCTGCTCTCGAACCTCGACGCCCAAGAAACGCAATTCATCCGCGAGACCGTCAAGCCCGAGCACTACGAGCACGACAACCTTCACGCCCAGAAGACGAGCGCCGAAGAGGACGACGATGACTTTGAAGATGACTTTGAAGACGATCCCGACTTTCTCCGGTGCGCATACGCGATGGCGCGCGACGACACTCATCCGGCCATCATAGACTTCGCGAGCTCCGCATGAAGCAGCTGCAAGAGCAGTACCGCGTCAAGCAAGAGAACCTCGCCAAGGGCCACGGCGACTACCGGTACGAACCCTTCTTTGCCGACAAAACGCATGTACGATGTGGCGTAGCGAAATCGTGCAGGACGAGTTCCTCAAGGAAGTCACATCGAGCCCGCGCGTCGTCGTCCATTTCTACCACCGCGACTTTGAACGCTGCAAGATCATCGATATGGTATGGCTCCAATTGCCGCCATCGCCAACGAGCATATATCTGCGTAGCACATGGCCAAGGTCGCCAAACGCCACATCGAGTGCAAGTTTCTCAAGCTAGACGCCGAGAAGGCGCCGTTCTTTGTGACCAAGCTCGTCGTCCGCGTGCTCCCGACGGTCATTTACTTCAAGGATGGCATTGCGTCGGACGACCGCATCGTGGGCTTTGAAGGGCTCACGGACGGCCTCCGCGCCGGCAAGGAAGACGAGTTCCCGACCGTCAACGTAGGTTTCCCATCCTCGTGTTTTCTGGTCTTCTCAACGCTCTCGTAGCTGGCGCGTCGCTTGGCCAAGATTGGCGC
Organism: Saprolegnia parasitica CBS 223.65; assembly: GCF_000151545.1. NCBI lineage: Eukaryota > Oomycota > Saprolegniomycetes > Saprolegniales > Saprolegniaceae > Saprolegnia > Saprolegnia parasitica. The sequence continues at coordinate 409,863 of NW_012156412.1, forward strand.
GATCGATGTCGCCGACGACGAGGCCGAGCCGACCCACTCGGTAAGCCAATGTCTCGTACAAAGACCATTCAATGCGCTCTGTTTAGGCCAAGAAGTCGAGCATCCAAGTCGCATACCACTCGGGCTACGACTCGGACGAGTAGACACGTATTGATTGATTAGAAGGAGAAGGTTCCTAAGCAAGACGAGATGTACTCTGCAGCAATTGGATCTGGTCGCGGATCACGTGCAGCTCGGATACCATTTTGTCCGCCGACCCTAGGACGTGTGCAGACAACGCGGGGTCGAGTGGCCTTTGTACCTTTTGTCAGTTGAAACTGAATCGATCGCAGCGCCGGGAACTGAGCTGAATGGACTTGCGCTTCTTGCCCCGTGCATTCGAGCAGCGCGATGGGCTCCACGCGACCGGCGTCATGCGTGGGGTCGGATGTCACCTGCACACGCCATTGGACATCCAGCATCTTTGGCAGCGATGGACAGGCGCCCGATCGCGTGGAAATCTCTCGCCATAAGGCACGCCGCTGATCATGGAGAAGGTCGGCCAAGAGCTGGCGAAGCTGCGCGTTGCCGACGGCCTTGAGCGTCTGCTCGAGGTCGGACGACGTCGACGGCGAGAGCGCCGCCAAGACCACGTCGTGGAGCTCGACTTGGGCGTCGGCCTCATGGAGAGACGCCATGTTGCTCATCTCCAGAACGCTCGAGAAGGCGCCCTCGAGGATGACCTCGACGTCGGCGGCAGATTGGCACCGAAGGAGCAGCGCCTCCATGTTGGATCTGCAGCGAATCCTTCCGGATGATGGACCCTTTATCCGGTAAGGAAGGCCTTCCAAGCCAGTGCGGTGGTGCATTAGATACACGCAACCGGACTTCCAAATTTAAATGTAGCCGCCCATTATCCGGACGCTGCCGTTGGATCGGTACGACGGCATTGCCAGCCTCTGCAAGCGTTGTCAAGCTCGGTTTGAAGCGGCTGCAAGCCCGCCGTCGCTCAAGACAGGCCAGAACCAAAGTCGCGTTGCGCGATGCGTCGGCTTCCGGATCAGAGATCGCTTGTTCCGGACATTGGCCGTCCCTTCCATATCCGGATAACATCGGCAGATTCGGCCGAAAGTTGGGTGGCGCAAGGCTCACGTGGCCGTCGCGCCTGGCCACGATCGTCCATGTCTTCATGCAACGGCCAGCGCTATGCTACCGTCTCTGCTTCCAGCGTGTATGACAAAGATCTCTTGGGCATCAAGCGGCCACGAGGCGACGACTGGCGGCTGCGTCAACAAAGCGCCCTGCAAATAGGACTGGGTGTTTCTATCCGGTCAAAGTTGGGTGTTTTTATTTTTCGATCGCCCGGCTCTTGCAACAATGGCCAACGGCAGTGCTGCGTCGCCGGATGGGTTCCCGACCAAGTGCAAGGACTGGAAGCACCTCGATGAGGAGCTCGAGCGCTACATGCACAAGACCAACTCGTGCTTCGTGGCCAAGCGGACGCAGAAGATGCAGTCATACCTCAACCAGATGGACAAGAAGCGCAATGGCCGCGAGAAGACGCGGTCCCGGCGCTTCTTCCAGAGCGCGACGATCGCGCTGCCCGAGTACCGGCGGAAGGAGTTCATGTGCGTCGAGGGCGAAAAGTCGCATGCGACGTCAGGCGACAAGTGCCCATTCCGCTTTATCGCGCAGACCGAGTGGGACGCGAAGCGCAAGGAGTACTCGATCCAGATCGCCCAGAAGAACCTCGTGCACAACCACGAGCTCTCGGCCGAGGCGTGGCGACGATACCCGTCCGTGAAGCGCATGCTCTGGGACGAGTCGTGCCAAGTAGGCCGCTTCGCCTAGATGACGCTCACGTGTTCTTTCTTGTGTAGTACCTCTTGGAGATCACGCACGCGGTCAAAGGCTCGCGCTCGGAGCTCTTCAAGCTCATTGAGAAGAAGCATCCTGGCGTGTTTACCATGAAGGACATCCACAACCGGTTCAGCGCCTTGACGCAAGCGGCGAACGCGGCGAATGCGCCCAACCCGGAATCGGGCGAGACGATGGAAATCCCCATGCCGTCGTCGGTGCACGCCGGCATGACGGAGGCGCAGCTGCTGCAAGCGGCCAACAACGAGCTCGTCCAGCAGCAGCTGGCGCAACAGCAATCGTCGGCGCACGCGCTCGTGGACCAGCAACTGCTCGAGAACAACGCGATGGCTGCGACCCAGCTCATCCAGGCGCTCAACGGCACGGACGCCGACAACCACAAGTACGATATGCCCGCCGGCAGCGAGAACCACCACTTGATGTCGGAATCACTGCACGGCAGCGACGCCCATCTGATGGTCCAAGCCATGGAGGACGACGACGACGACGACGCCTTGCCCCACGACCCGACGACGCAGCTTTCCATTTAAGAAGCCGGCGCTTTTGACTTTTCCATCCCGCGCGGCCGCTGAATGCCAATCTTATTCTTACGTAGCCACCATCTCAACCTCTCGATCGCAATGGGGAATGGGGAAATGCACATGTATTGATTCGAGCTAGTACTATCAGCAGTTCTACCACAACGACGGAGAGAGGCTGTTGTTAGTAGCCGAGGTCCTTGGCGACCATCTTGCGCGCGATCGGGTGGTAGTTGTCCTTCCACTCGGCAAAGATGCGGCGCGCGGCTTCCGCGCCAAACGCCGACTTGTACAGGTCGCGGTAGAGCGGGCGCACAAACTTCATGCGGCCTTGCTCCTTGAGGAACGCTTCGACTTGCGGCAGAATGACGGCGTACTCGGCGCGCACGCATAGCGTCTGGTAGCGGAACCGGACCTCCGAGTTCTTGGTCTCGACCAAGTTGTACAAGGCGCCCATCTCGGCGAGCACGTCGTGCGAGAGGAACTCGCCGCGCGCAATGCACTTTTCCAAAATCGTTTCCAGCGTCACAATGATCTGCGACGACGTCCAGTTGGCAATGTCGGCGGCGGCAAACGGCCCCGCGTTCTGGAGCCAGCGGTCCGCGAGCTCGGCCGACGCCGTGGAAATCGTCGTGTCAAAGGCGGGCCGGGACGGCATGCCGGGCGCGTAGAACCACGCGTCCCAGTCGATGGTCGCGAGCGCGTCGCCCTTGGTCGTTGCGAAAAACGCGATGAAGAAGTCGCGAAACTCGTTGGACGTGACCGTCTTGTAGCGGAACGCGCGCACGTACGCCTTGGCAAACGTCTCAAACTCGGCGTCGCCAACGAGCTTGGAGAGGTAGTAGAGGAGGTTGAAGCCCTTCTCGTACGGCACGCTCGAGAACGAGTCGTCCGGGTCGGCGCCGTCGAGGACCGGCACGAGCTTGGTAAACTCGTGGTCGTGGCCGTAGTGGTCGACCGAGTCGAGAAGCGCGTTCCAGCCAATGATCGCATCAAAGTCAAAGTGCAGCTCCGTGTAGATCTTGGCCATGATCTTGCGCTGGAGCCACATGGTCCAGCCTTCGTTGAGCCAAAAGTGCTCCCACGTGTGGTTCGTGATGAGGTTGCCGGTCCACGAGTGGGCAATTTCGTGTGCAATGACGTCGGCGAGCGACCGATCGCCCGCGAGAAGCGTCGGCGTCGCGAACGTCAAGCACGGGTTCTCCATGCCGCCAAACGGGAACGAGGGCGGGAGCGACACCATGTCGTAGCGGCCCCAGACGTACTCTTGGTCCATGATCTCCTCGGCGTTGCGGAGAAAGTCCTCGGTCTGCGCGAACTCGTACGCGACGGCATCGACCATGCTCGGCTCGCTCCAGACGCGGCTGCGGGGCCCGACCTCGCGGCTCTCGAGGTGGCCAATGACCATCGCAATCAAGTACGACGGCACGGCGACGTTTTGCTCGTAAAAGAACTTGGTCGTCTCGCCGCATGTCTCGGGGTCGGCCGACGCGACCGCGCTCATCAAGCACTTGGCCCACGACGGCACCGTGATCGTGGCCTTGTAGATGGACTTGGCCATCGGGCAGTCCTGGCACGGAAGGAGCGACCGCGCGTGGATCGCCTGGCACTGCGTAAAGAGGTACGGGTACTCCTTGTCGGCCGTCTGCTCCTTTGGAAGCCACTGGATCGCCGAGCTTTCCGGCGTCGTCTCGTAGTAAATGCGCGCCGTGAACGTGGCGCCGACGGCCTGGACCGCCTCGGGCAGCGCCAGATGCAAGGCCGTGCCAAAGACCTCGTCGTCGATCTGCTTCTTGAGCACGGGCGAGCCATCGATGGTCGCGCTCTTGATGTACAGCGCGCGCGTGTCCAGGACAAACGACGTCGTCGGCGCGAGCACTTCGGCTTCAATGTCGACGTAGCCGTCGAGCGCGCTGCGGCCAAAGTCGGCCGTGAGGTGCAAGTCGAGGCTGAGCACCGAGATGGCCTCGAGGTTCGCGAGCGTGTGCTTGTCGACGCGGGCCATGGCTTTGGTCGGTCGCTCAAATTCGAAAGTGGGGCAGTCTTTTCGTTCGGGAGCGTGGGATCCGCGTTGCATCTCGACACCGTCCGAAGTTCGAAGTTCAACATCAAGTCTCGCAGGTTCGACGCGTCCGTGGACGTTTGGGGCATCCAGAGGCGCCGTAGCCACACGCGAAATCTGTGCACACGGCTTCTCATGAGAAGAGAAAGCTCCCAAAGCAATTGCACGCGCGCGACAAGCTCTACATTAGCTACCTTGTTGCTGCATTCGGCGTCATGGTATCGATTCTTGGGGGGCGGTTCGACTGTACCAGTGAATCGCAGAGTTCTCGTCGCCCAAGGAAAGAGACGTGATCGCAAGACTCCTTGCGTTGGGATTTGGATACGATGCGATCGTCCCACGGAGCTTTCGTTTCCGTGCAAGAGGAACAGACGGCAACGAAGTGCGTCCCAATGCACGACACAGTGAAGCTACAAGAATAAGAGCTGGACAAGCAACACGCGCCGATGCTGCTGAGGGTCCATGCCAACTACAATACAGACTGTACCTGGTCTTCTGTGACACACCACTACATGCACAGTAAGCTTGTGTTTGCTCGCTCGTTGAAAGCATGCGCATGGGCTTATCCCGGCGGATGACGACTGCGCCGTTCGCATGCCGATCCACGCTGATGGATTTGCTGGAACATTATCTCCGACTGGACCGAAGTTCGAAGCCAATGCCGAGTCATCGTGCCCCGGCTCACACCAGGCACGGTCTTGGGTTTAGGGTGGCTCGCGGCCAGCGAATGCGATTGGTTACCCCGGGGTACGCGCCCGGTCGCTTGCCGTTTGCCATTCCTCGGTACGAGACGCATGGACGCAAGCAGCATGACGCAGGAAGTCGACGAGTACGTCTGCCGCATGTGCCGGTTCAAGCTCTTCACGTCCGAGGATCTCCTCGAGCATGAGCCCCACCAGCACCGCATCGCGCTGCGCAAGGTAGTACCTCCATCCACTTCTACAAGCCTGACAATGATGGACGATGGCATAGATGATCAAGGAGCGCAACCCGAACGGCGTTGTTGACTGCAGCTCGTTCTTCATGGCCGACACGATGCCGTGGATGGACGAAGCCCTTCTCGCCGAAGGCAAGCTCCACTGCCCTATCAAAAAGTGCAACGCGCGTCTCGGCTCGTTCGAGTGGAGCGGGTCGCAGTGCTCGTGCGGCACGTGGGTCACGCCCTCGATTCAGATTACCAAGAGTCGTGTCGACCTCAAGCGGCCGATCGGTGTGCAGATCTACCACGTTCCGCTTACTGAGGCCGAGGCCGCGACGTCCGCTGCCCCGGCGACGGCGCCGACCACAGAGGCATAGAGTGCTCGCCTTATTTGTGCATTAATTGATCTCTCCATTTAATTCTGGACCCTGCTCATGCCATTACAAGGCGTACGTTGCAACTGTGCATCGATTAAGGTCGTCAAAGCCGTTAAATGCCGCAAAGACAATCCTCCTTTGGGTAGCGGCAACATGGTCAATTTACGCCTATTTAGGCGAGACAGGATGCTTCGGGGAACGTGTGTACAGAGCCGGTAGCGGCATATCGGGCTGCATATGGGTAGATAGATAGATAGATAGATAGATAGATAGATAGATAGATAGATAGATAGATAGATAGATAGATAGATAGATAGATAGATAGATAGATAGTATTCGTGTTATTGTTGTGGGCAACGACTACGCAACTGCCAAAGCCAACGATCGCCACACAGCGAATCAGAACCGAGAACCCAAATTGCACTTGGGACTTTGCCTTTCAAGAAGCACATGGAAACTTTGTATTACGACACGAAGAGAAGCGGTTGCTATGGTATTTACAGCGTGTGCGCGTCAATCACGTAGACGGAGCGCATGCGCGACTTGTGCGGGTCTTCGGGCTGGGCCGGTCGGCGGCGGACGTACGCCGTCACGGCCAAGATGGCCACGCACCCGACGACACCGCCAGCAACGATGAACGGCGTCGTGTTGTCGCCGGTCTTGTCGCTTGTCGTACCGGCACTCTCCGATTGCAAGTTCATGGCCTTGACAGGCGCCGTCGTGTTGAGAGTCCCTTCTTCAAAGAGACTTGGGTCGAGCGTCGTGTCGTTCTTGTTTGTACTGGCCGAGTCTTCCGGGCGCTTGCTCGATGGTGGCGCCGTAGTGAGGATATTGTCGTCCTCGAAGAGACTCGGGTCGAGCGTCGTGTCGTTCTTGTCCGTGCTGGCCGAGTCTTCCGGGCGCTTGCTCGATGGTGGCGCCGTGGTGAGGATATCGTCGTCTTCGAAGAGACTCGGGTCGAGCGTCGTGTCGTTCTTGTCCGTGCTGGCCGAGTCTTCCACCATCGGATCGTCGTCACTCTCTGGCAGCACGTCGGTATCGTCGTCGTCACGTGGCTCCTCCGTGGTGTCGTCGTCCGCCGGCTCGTCCGTAGTATCATCATCAACCGGTTCATCCGTGGGCTCATCATTGTCGTCTGTGGGCTCATCGTCGTCGTCCGTGGGCTCATCGTCGTCGTCCGTGGGCTCATCATCGTCGTCCGTGGGCTCATCGTCATCGTCTGTGGGCTCATCATCATCGTCCTTTGAGCCATCGTCGTCGCCGGGTGCATCCCACGAGCCATCGTGGCTGGGCTCGTCGAGAACGGTTGTCACGAGAGGCGCCGACTCAGTGTCCAATGGCCCGTCAAGGTTGATGGGGTAGCCCAAGTGCGTCGGGCCCTTGGTGTGCGTCGCCGCACGGAGCATACGCGACGGCTCGTCCTTGGCCGACGAGGCCGCGACGAGGATAGCGCCCACAAACCACAGCAATCCCTTGACCATACCGAGCGATTTCTAAAATGATTTCTGCTGCGGTGACATACGACGTCGCGCTGGATCTGGCGGGTTCGATTCCGCCGCGGTCCTAATTGACAAGCATGTGTGTCACTTTACACCATATCCCACAAGTGCATACAAATGAACAGGCATTGACTATAGGTACTATTTTATCTGATTTATTGTATTGCGAATGCATATATGATCTAAAACTGACAGCGCAGATCAAATCACCCTGTCTAAGTGTGACGACGCGCTCAACGCGATTTTTAATCCATGCGGTTTATTTCACCTACAAAGGTCAAGTTTGTAAAAATAAAATACGGTGGACGCCTCTTGGGCAGCCAGCGAATGGCCATGTGGTCTTGCTGCACGCTCTGCCGCTTCACATGTGCTCCAAGGCGCCGGCTCGCGACGTCGTGACCAGACATCATACTCGCAGTGTGGCATAGCAACCAGAGACTTGGACAGCTCCCGGGGTCCAGTTGGTGGTTCGACCACATCTGCCCGTGCGCTGCTCAGAAAAAAAGTGTTTTATGAAATACGGCCACGTCAACGACATACAAATCGAACCCAACGAATCCTGCCTGCGTCGCAGAAGAGTGACCGCGTCGTGTAAATGGCTTCAAAGATGCGAGCAGGCGGCTTCGTTCGGCCCTTGCATTTGCACTTCGTCACTTTGCCTTTTCGTACTTGCAATTGAGTGCAAGACCCGTCATCATTAATTCTTCAATGTACGTTCATGGACCACAAACAGAATAGATAGAGGGGCAGTCGGTGGATACGTGGCAAGGCGAGGTGCAACCTCGCCGTGTCGTGGGGTTGCGACAGCCCACGTTCGAGATACTATCCATTAGAAGCTTTTGCTCGTGGGTTTGCATGCGGATGTATCTTCCTCTTTGCCTTGACGCCACCGGTAGCATACCTTGCAAGCTTGTGGTGCGATGGGGACGGCGATCATGCGGGGCACGATGGAGCGCGCACGCCACAAATCGTGAAGAATCCGCCTGCACCAATTGAAGGTCTTGGCGCTGCTGGTTTTGTTGCACCTCAACACATCAGAAGGCATCTCCTCGTGCCTGTGATCCAATGATGCAGTTTTCAAACGGTACGAAATGGAATCACAGTGCCAAGATGCCGGCAATACATTCCCGTGAAGTCCAGTCTTGCCAACTTGACGCGAAACTCTTCAAAAGATAGCAATTTGTTCATTATGGTGGGCACAAGACGAACCATTGGTTGTCTCCTCGACGCAACTCCAGCTCAGCGTACAAAGCACTGTCAGTGTTCTTGGAGCCTCATTAGCAACCAAGCAAGCGAGCTCATCCTGTTGGACGCCAGAGACGTCTCAAGGCTGTACTAGAACTCTTCATGGTGCAACAGAGAAGGAGATCGCTTTGGAAACTCGCAATGTTTGCAACAACAAATATGCTGTCGCCAGCAGCCAAGCGCCCAGTAGGCACTCGATGCGTTGCCCTCACGAGCTCTCGCCACTCACTTTTGGATTACTTCCCTTGCCATGCGTCTCGGCCTTCTTCTACCTCTCGTTTCAGCGGCCTCGGCATGTACGTCGGTCTCCGTCGAAGGCGACGCTACGTACTGCATCTTGGGATCGGTTTGCGTTGGCGCTGGCATCGCGCCCTTGGGCGTCGCGTGCCCGCGCAAGGGAGCTGTGGCGTCGGCAGACTGCAACTCCGACGCACCGAGCTTTCTTTCTGGCTCAACGTGCGTTCTTTCCCATGACGCCGTGTGCCAAAAGCTAGCCACAGGTGCCTGGGGATGCGCTCTCCCCTCGCATCCTACGGACCAGCCATGCCCGACTGAGCGTCCCCGTCCGACTGATGCGCCGTGTCCGACCGAGCGTCCCCGTCCGACCGATGCGCCTTGTCCGACTGAGCGACCCCACCAGTCGTGCACGTTGGTATCGGTGCAAGGCGATGCGACGTACTGCATCAATGGCCCGATCTGCAGTGGCGCAGGCCTTTCGCCCGACGGTGTCAGCTGCCCGGATGCGGGCACCGTGGCTTCAGGCGACTGCCACCCACACTTGGATAGCTACGTTGCTGCCAGCAACAGCTGCGTCCTCTCAAAATCGGCCACGTGCCAAAAGATCGCCACCGGCGCTTGGGGCTGCGCTCCGTCCACGTAGTAGGTGGTTAAAATGCACTGTTTTGTACCCGCGCCCTTTTCCTTGACTCCAATCCCATTCTTTGCAGCTGCGAATCGTCAAAGCTCGCGTCACCCGTCGCTGGGCTGCCGAGAAGCATGGTGTCAGCTTGTCCAAGGTTGCGTTCTCGTCGAGCATCGATCCTGGGAACCCAATGGGTACATCATTGTGCCTGGGTATGCATCGCTGTCAGCGCAGCGATAAGAACGTAGTGCCAACGAGCCGTTCCGTTCATATAAGACGCGATGTTCGAGAGCAGCGAACGTGCGAGACGTGTTGCCGACTGGATCGTGGCGTTGCTTTGCCACGCCGTTCCTTGTCTGCAGCGACGAGCAAAAGCGTTCTTGGCACTAGGCAGCGTCGCGCCAGAGGTCGTGGAACCACATGTACTGCGCGGGCGCTTGGCGAACGCACGCCGACACGATATCGGCGTACGACTGCATGATCAAATCGAGTTGCATCACGTCCGTGTCCCGTCCAATGACCTATTGCAGTGGCTAAGCTCGACAGCCCAAGTCGAGAAGATCGATACGGGAATCGTGACGAGGCGAAATGGCTTTGCTGCGCCCGACGGGGCATGCAAGAGCGCCGTGAACCACACGGGTCGGTGGCTACGCATGTGCAAGACGGCGGCGCCGGGGGCATAAAACGTGGGACGATCCAAGAAGCGCACGGGCACGTGGTTGTGACTAGGGCGCTGGTCGCACACCAGAGCCACGATCGTGTGGGGGTCCGGTGACTTGAGAATCGAGTTCAGTCTCGGAAGACAGTGCTTGTCCTAACCTATCGCGTGACGACCAAGGATGCAAAGCGAGCTGCAACCGGCAAGAGGTGCATGCTCGGGTCGTGTTGGCGAAGGCCCAAGACGACGCGGTCCAGCGCCGCGTTGTGGAGTGGTCGGTAGAGCTACGCAACGCATTATGTATCTACGAATCGCCGAGCCACGAAAAGCTCGTACTGCATAGACACTGCGTATTGGCACATGCGGCGCAGCATGCACAAACGGAAGCAGCTCCCAGCACCCTACGCAAGAGCATCAGTCGTACGACCGGCGCCGACGTGGCGCCCACCAAGGTGCGCCGAGGTTACGAGCACAGGGCCTTTGGCGACATCGTCGAGATACGCAGTTGGGAATGCTATCTCGACGTAGCGGTCCATGCGCTTCCATCGACCAAAGGCGCGAAGATGGAGGAACCAGAGCAGCGACTGTTCAGGTGGACACATGAATGCGAAGAGTATTACTCGTTGGCAGCATACCGTGCACGTCGATTGGTACGCTTCCTTGAGCAGCTGCTTGCGCTCTATCTCGGACATCCCTGGAAAGGCCATGGCGACGTTCTTCTTTGCGATATGTTTCCGCAAGCCCGCTACACGACGTCGAGGTCGCTAGCGCTAGGTAGCGAAGCCTACCTGCGTAGCATGCGTGGCCCATGATCTTGCCCATGGGCACGAAGATGCAAGGCGGAAGGATGCCAAGGAGCAAGGCGAAGCCGTGTGCGAAGGTCGCGATCGCGGTCGACCAGAGCTGGCGGCGACAGCCCGCCACGAGGCTCGTCCGTGCTGGATCGGCCATATGTGATATTTTCGTTTTTGAAGCTGACGTGATGTTTGTATCGAAATACAAAATAATTGTAAAGAGCTGTGATTTTAGCTCGGAACAATAGAATTTAAAGTGAAACACGCAACGATGTCGTGGTGAGCGTCTCGTTCGGAGGCGCTGACCACGACCACACTTGATGCAATTTACACGTATGCTGTGAGGTCGTATCGATCTCGATGCAAGACGCGTGGACAGGGTTGAGAGGGGCTTCGTACCGGCGCTCGCAGGACTCTAACAACGCAGTATCTTTGCTGTTGATACATCGATACACTGATACTACGGCCCGGAATTGGAGTTTCGTGCTCGCGAGCTAGTCGCTGGTGTCCATTGTTGTTCCTCGCGTGTTCCAGGCCAGTCGGGTGCGGTGCATCGACAGGCAACTGCGACTGGGCATCAATAGTTTACTTTGTATACAAAATTGTACTCATGTGTACAGGTAGAGACTTATAGGGGCATGCCCACGTCACGTACAAGCACGAGTGCATCGGCTCCATTCGCAGCGATGCGCTTCTTCCGTTGCCACACGAGGATACTGATCACCGTGCAAGCGCAAAAGGCGACGAGGAGCGCGTCGACGGCGCTGGAATGACGAGCGAGCATGGGCAGTGGGCGCCCTTGCACGGCGACCAGCATCGGTGCCACGTCGTCGCTCGCACCGTAGGCGTCGGGTGTGCCAAAGTACTGAAGGGCCGCTTGGGGGCGAAATATGAAACGAGATGCGACGCATGCTGCCTTGGCAC
>NW_012156412.1:421677-441539 GCF_000151545.1 Saprolegnia parasitica CBS 223.65
GTCGCGGGGGTACACGAACGGTGCTTTGAGAGAATATTGCGGCGATATTGTTCGACACGCTTCGTCCTTGTACTGCGTCATGAGGCAGTAAAAGGGGACAAGGCCCGAGACACCCGTCCCAAAGAGACCGCGCGCGTACGTCGCGTCTAGCGTCGATGTTGATGGTGTCGGGTAAGCCCACTCTTCGGAGAAAACAATCAGGTAGTAGAGCATCATGGAAAAGCCATTGAACGAGGACCCGACGTCGGCCATTTGCCACAGATTGCTGGACGTTTTGAACTGCATCAGAGCGACAAGGTCGATGCTTTCAGCACGCCACAGGCGATAGATGAGCGCTGGCAAGAGCTGCCGGAGTTCCCAGTTGAGCAGCATTTTGGACACGACGGTCCGGAGGTGGTGCGACGGCAGCAATGTGTCCAAGGACGTATTGGTGACGACGGAGGCGTCGAGTCGGCTGTAGACTTCTTGTAGCAGCTGCGTGACGTTGTGTTGCTGCACTTGGGCCTTGCAAAAGGCGTCGGTCGTGCATCGATCGAGAAACCGAGAGCCTACGACCGCAATAAGAAACGTCATCAGAGTGAAACGGTGACGCACCAACGCTTGCCACGTCATGGTCCCAGTTGGCGAACGAATGCCGGAACGCATCACTGCCACGCTGCGAGACGACGCCATCCAAGACGAACCCGGTGATACCGGTAGGACCCAGTTGCATGAGTCGTTCGACGAGGAGCGTGCCGTAGCTGGCACCGTACACAAAGGTGGGTTGATTCGCCACCGAGAAGGCGCGAAGCACGAGCTATCGACACCGCTGATGGGTATGCATACGAACACGGCGTGTACTACCTCGAGATCGAGCGCAGCACTTGTGACAGAGAAGGCACTCGTGTGACCGTCTACGCAATCGCTAAGAGGGCTTGTGAGATATGGCGAAAGAGGAGATACCGATTTGGAACAGTATATCTTGGATGCAGTCGGGCATTTCGGCGAGTTCGATCACGTCACCGCCGGGACTGCCGGGCGTCGCGGCCTGAGTGGCGATGCATTGCAGCGGAGAGCTTCGCCCCGTGCCTCGATGGTCCATCGTGTACACGTTGACTTGGCCGTCAAGGACGTCGTAGAGGTCGATCATCATGGTCTCCACTATGAACGCGATCATGAGGCCATGAACCACACATGTTTTGTTGAGGACAGACTTGCGATCGACGATGCACCAGGGCCACCCTGGAGAACCCACAAGTCTTTGATCGATGGCTCTTCCACGAAATCAGAGCGCGCCACCAAACGCTTCATGAAGACTTGAACCGTTCGGTTGGATGGGTCATCGCAGACGCTGGCGTGGCACAGCGGAAGGACGACGAGGGCGCACTCGACCGTGCGGTTTCGAGTGTTTCGCCGCGTGTTGGTCGATGTTAGTGTGTTGGCGCTGCAGCTAAACCAGCCGTCGACGTCAAGGCCGAGCGCCACAGTACCGGTGCACAGGCAGAGCCACAGCAGCACCCACAATCGCATCCTGTGCCGAGAGGCTGCCACGAGGTCAGATCGGAAATGCCAGCTCTTCGACGTTTGCCAATGTAGCCAATCCGGGGCGTCGAACAAATTTTAAACTGCGTTTTATCACAACTTCCCTTTTGTATAGAATTAAATCTATACTCGCGCAACTCCGGCACTTCAAATCCCGGAGGACGCGTGGACTTCAGCTTGACGATGGACATTACGACCGACTTCCGCAAGCTCGCGCGATGGACGGACGCGCCGACCGAGGCCAAGCCGGTCTCGGACTTCATGCAGGAGGCCATCGATGTGGTGCGCCAGCCTCGGTCGATGCAGGCGAGGCTCATGCCATGTGCAGCTAGAGAGCCTCCGCAAGATCTCGACGCTTCTGCGCAGCCAGCGCAAGTGCTACGTGGACCCTGCCCGCTTCCTGCCGAGCAAGGCCGCCGCCTTTAGCGACGTGGAGCGCGAAGAGCTTGAGGAGGTACATACGCCGACTTGCGCGTGTCGGTTCTCATGGGTGCGCAGTCGGTGCTCGAGTCGTACCAAGCGTGCGAGCTGCAAATCGAACAGCTCAAAGACAACATTCAGGTCGGCCGGTCCAAGAAGCCACAGACGACGCGCATGCAGATGGAGATGGTCGCGTACCTCTCAGACGTACGTTGCTATGTGATGGCCGCAGAGGTCTTACGCCAGGAGCCTAGCGCGTCAAGCGGTCGGCGCAGATTGTCCAAGCGGCGCGGAAGCAGCGCATTACACGACCCTTCTTTGCGTCGCAGCGGTACGCATGCTGCTTTCTTCACTGGTAACAACGGTGCATCGTACTTCTAGATTCTTGCCCGACTCGACCGAGCTACACGCACCGGAAGCCAAGCCAAAGTCAACCGCGTCACCCATTGCGACGCCCGTCCAAGACCAGCCCCGCGCCTTACCCTCTGTAAGCGCGTGGCCCATTGAGCGCTTCGCCCCGAAGCCGATTCATTTCTGATGTAGGTCCGACACGACGCGAATGAAAAGTCGTCGTCGTGGGCATTTACCGAGGACGAAACAGAGCAGTTCCGAGCCGAGAATATCCAGCTGCACAAGCATTTGCATGAAGAGATCGAAGCTGCCAAGTAGACATTCCTAACTGTTGTGTGCAGTATCTCAACATGGCGTAGGCGGCTCGAGGCGAGCATGCACGAGATCTCGCGCATCATGGGCCACTTCTCGGACAACATTGAAGCGCAGCATGGCGACCTCGAGAAGATCGCCGAGAATGCCGATACGACGTCAACCAACGTCGTCCAGGTCACACCTGATACATTGAGACCCGTCGTCGAGCTGACACGGCGGGCATTAGGGCAACAAATCGCTCGCCAAGGCGTACGACTATGGCGAGAATCGCGGGTTCACCATCTTCTGCTTTTACGCCGCCGCGTCGGTCTTGCTGCTTGTGATGCACTATTATTAACACTACATCCGTCGCATACAACACGATTTGGCCCCTTTTAATCACCGCGGAATAGTGTTGATATGGTAGCATCAAAATAGTCTGATGTGAAAATATGGTGGTAAATGCATTGTTGGCCGTGGGAAACTGGACACGAAGATCGACGACCGAGCATGAACGTCCCGGCCCCGAGGAGCGGCGCCACATGGATCACGGAGGACGAGTACGACTACTACTCGCCGCATGGAACCATCTTCGAGGCCTTGGCCCAGAAGATGAAGCTAGCGACCAAGGCCACCAAGGTCGACGTCGACGCTCGAGCGCCGCTGCCCGAGACCCCGACCTCGAGCCTCGACGAGGTCCTGCATTCCCCACAAGACGAGTCTCTTGGCGGCAGAGCATGTCACGTACCTGGACTTGCAGCAGAAGAAAACGGCTGCGATGAAGGTAATGTATGGCAGACCCGACGTGCAGTGGCTCATGCACACTCCAGCGAGGGTTCCCGGACCTCCTCGCGCTCTCGTCCGACGAGCACGACGTCTTCAACCGCATCCACCAGACCGTCAAGACAGAGCAGGTAGTCGTCGTCTCCTGCGAGCTGCGGCTGACGCGGTGCAATTAGCGCAACTTTCACAAGAGCTTTGACACCCTCGCCAAGGCCGATCTCTTTGTCTTGACGGCGCTGCCCGAGGGCGTCGAGACGGCCGTCGACGCGTTCTTGCGTAAGCGCTGCGCCGACGCCGCCGCCATGTACCCTGCCGCGTACTCGCGCGTCAGCATCATCTCGTTCCCGTCGATGCCGCCGACGCACTCGCCGCCCAAGCACATTGCCCGCGTTGCGCGCGCCACGGCCAAGCCGGCACTCAAGCGTCCATTGCCGAGCCCTTTAACGACGCTGGACGCACCGATCGCGTGGACGACGGGGTGTGTGCTTTCCAAAGACACCAAGGCCGACGAGCTCATCGCACAGGAAGACTGCGACGTCGCCATGGCGACCTCGACGCTCACAATGCTCTTTGACATGACCCCCGACCGGTTCCGCCAGGTAGGCATGCGTGCGGGCGCGTCCATCAACCTCTGTAGGAATGGATCATTCCGGTCGTCGTGCGCGCTGGTCCCAAGAAGAAACACGTAGCTTTGCTTTTCGCGGGCTGGTATCATCGACGCACGTGACGTAGGTGGTCTTTGACAAGCCGCTCGTCAACGCGGTCTGGAGCGGGCGCAAGAAGCTCACGCTCTTCGCGCGCAAGCGCCTCAAGGCGGCGATGACCGAGACATCGTCCTCGCGTGTGTACAGCTACCACACGTGGTCGGTCGGGTCCAAGAAGATGCTGCTCCGAACGCAAACCCATGGCTTTGACCCGGTACCTCTCTTGCAATGCAGCATCGACCGCCAACGATATACTCTATGCTGTAGGAGAAGAATGTCGACGTGGCGATCCAAGCCAAGGTCGACTACGAGTGGTGCTCGACGCCTGAGAGAATTACAGAGTCGGAGCGTGCGCGGTGGTGGCTGCAGTCGTGGATCCGAGGCAACGCCGGCATTGTCGTGGGTACTACCTTGATGTCTTATGATGGCAACATGCAATTGCGCAAGTAGGTCGCATGCATGCCAATGGCGCCAAGGTCCTCGACGTCTCGGACAAGACGATCACGTCCGTGGCGTCGTCCGTGGAAAAGTACGTTGCAAAATATGGCTTGTGCTCTATCCATGGTGACAATAGTCCGTTGGCCAAGTTTGTCATGGTGCAAGAAGTCATTGCGCACATGGGCGAGTTGCCGCCGGGCGAGTACCTCCTCTCGTATGACCCGTCGTACAACGGCATCCACGTCTACAATGCCACGACGGACGACGACGACAAGAGCGACGAAGCCACGTTGCGTCTCCCGGACCTCATGGAGAAGGCCGGGCGCTGGGATCGCACGCTCTTGGACTCGGTGCTGCCCGAGTGGCGCGAGCCCGGTCAGATCCAGTATACATTTGCGCTTCCGACCTACTGCAAGAGCTACTTTGAGACCAACGGGACATGCGCGCGTCTCGCCAAAGGTACCCTTGTTCATGTCGTCGTCGTGTACGATGATGGTGGGTAGGCTACCGCTGTGCCTTTGTCCATCTGCGCCGCGACCCGCAGCGGCCGCAGCTCTACATGATCCAGCCCGTTATCCAAACACAGTTCAAGAGAGAGCTGCCGGCGCGCAAAATCAGGTTTCCCTACTGCCCCAAAGCACTCGCCAACAAGTGCACAGTGGTAGTTTTCCACCGTAGCTCGACCGTATGTCATTTTAGTATGCTCTTCTTGTAGAAAGGGTGCAGCGACCCGCACCTGTCGCAGCACGACGTCCTCAAGCGTCTCGCGCGCGAGTACGTCGAGATGGGCATGGCCCGTCACCGCGACCCGAAGAAACGCAAGAAACTCGACGAAACGCAAGATGTATAACTGTATATTCACAACGTACGCGCCTACGCTCTATCAAATGCACTACGCAAACTACTTTTCGGTCAAGGGCCGAAACCCTTTCCACCACGTCGGGCATGCATACCCATTGGGGTCGGCCGACTCGGTTCGCAAGATCGTCAAGAGCACGTTCGTGGGGCCATCACGGTACGTCTCGTACGCCGTACTCAGCAGCGCATGGGCCTTGGCCCAGTCGCCGTCAAGGTACGCTTGCATGCCTTCCTTAAAGGTCGAGAAGAACGCGCGCGGAATGCCTTCTTGGAGCCGCGGCAAAATGTCGTTTTTCTCATAGTCGAGGGGCATCTGAACCCCGTTGGGATCAACGATCGGGTCGCAGTCGATCGAGTAGTTGCCAATATCAAACGTCCAGAGGTCCATGGGAATCTCACTGCCTTTGACGGTCACGCGGTCGATCTTGCGGCAATGGGTCTTGGCAAATGGACTTAGCTCGTCCATGAACCACTCGCTAATAAGCATCGGGACTTGGAATTGCCCGGTCGCGTTCTCGAGGCGCGCCGCCATGTTGACATTGGGCGAGAGGTACGACGCGTCGATTTTGTACTTGGAGCCAATCGCGCCTTCGATGGCCCACCCAATGTGGAGGCCGAAGCCCATGTGCACGCCAAAGTGTTCGCCAAACTTGGCCTGGAGCTTGGGATTTGAGAGGTACAACTCGAACCGACCGCCGGGTTCGTTGGCCGCGTGGATGTCGATGCGCATTTTAAGCACGGCCATGAGCGCCGAGTCGACGAGCTCCTGCGGCGTGATCGCGCGCGGCGCAAAGCCCGAGGCACAGAGCTGGACAGCGATGCCTGCGCGCTTCTCCGCCTTCTCGGACGCACTCATGATGGGCTTGGACGCTGCGTCGCGCGGGTCGCGCATGCCAGGGAGGGACCCGTCGCAGATCTTCCACGCCAGCAAAAACGCCGAGCCAATGTTCTTGTTGGCCGCGCCGTAGTAGATGTTGGCGTCCGTGTGCACAATGTCGGCGAGCGTGTTGATGTACGTGATGACGCTCTCTTCGAGGATGCTGCACGTTTCGGTAAAGTGCTCGATGATGCCAAAGCCAAAGATGGACGAAATCTTCTTGCCTACGCACACCATCTCTATATTGGACAAACTTTGTCCAATATGCCACGGACCTGGAATCATGACGTTGAGTTCGCCCGTGCCGCCCATGTTTTCGAAATGATCTCAGTTCCCGCCGAGCCAAACCCGACTTGGAGGAGCCGACCGATTTTACAAATGGTCTTTTCCAACATGCGCGTCTCGTACTCTTGCGACGCGTCTTCTTCAATGTCCGTGTTGCCGAGCGGGTTCTTGGCCAATCGGTTCACGAGCTCCATCTACACACACTCTTCGCACGAATGCATGCGATAAGATCGCACCATGCGCTCGATTGGGCCAATCACGAGCATGTCGGCGTCCCGCGTGAAGAAAAAGATGCTGCCGCCAAAGAGGAAGATGATGATCCACGTCTTGAGAATCGCGAGCTCCGAGTCGGACGCGTTCGACTTGGCGGTGTAAAACACGACCGCGGAGAAGCACGTGCTGTTGTCGACCACGACGCCTCGTTTGTCGACGCAGTCAAAGTACGAGATCAGGTTGATATCCGCGGAGCGAAAGCCGACAAATTCTGTCGTCAGGTACGACGCCGACCAGCCCGAGATCGGGTTCGTGGTCGCCGAGAAGGGCGACGACGCGACCCACGCCGAGCCCGAGTAGCTCTGGAAGCGCACATTCTGGAGCCATTGGTTGGTGATGTTCTTGTCGATGCCGTAGATGATCATGTCCAAAATGATACCGTTGCAGTTGCGCACGTAGCTGTCAAAGAGCGCTTGCATGTCGGGCAGCGTGATCAAGCCCGTCGAGTTGTAGTCTTGCACCATGCGGTGCATCTGGTACAAGGCGCTCGTCTGGTACTGGTCGGTCGTCGTGAGCGTTTGGTCAATCACTGGCAAGAGCACGACCATGACGAGCACGAGCACGATGAGCCGGCGCGTTGTGAGCTCCGTGAGGATCTTGCCGACCTTGCTCGGTTCGTTGAGCTTGATGGCCTTGGCCGTGTCGGCGGTTTTGGTGCGGAAGATGCGCGAGATGCGCACAAGTCGAATCAGCCGGATGAGCTTGACGAGACGACCGGCTTTGGTACCGGCGCGCGACGCGCGGCTCGCTTGGAGCGACGCGACGCTGTTGGAGGTCGCGCCGCCCGTGAGCGCTTCCATGACCCAGCCCACGTCCGCGAGGATCGAGAGCGTCGCAATCAGATCCATCCAAAACGTAAAGCCGAGGCCCTTGTGCACGTAGTCGGGCCGCGCGTAGACGTTGCCGGCCCACTCGATGGCAAAGCACGCAAAGCAGATGAGTTCGAGGACGTAAAACGTCTCGTCGGCCGACTTGGTGAAGCCCGCGACCCGCATGTCGTCGGCGAAGAGCGTAAACATGGTCATGATCCCGAGCACGATGTTGGCGTTGCGGCTGTCGAGGGCGTGGAGCACGCGCTCTTGACGCGCGGCCGTCGGCTGCAGCATCTTCTGGAGCTCCGGGCTCACCTTGTTGGCGACCTTGCTCGACTTGGACACGACCAGCGCCATCGAGTGCCCGTTTGCGAGATTTCCGCCACTGAGTAGCCGGCGGTTTGGCGCGTATTTTTAGACAGGCGGCCGGTTGCAGGCATAACGACTCTTGATGCACCCTTGCATCACTTTCAGTTGGAAATCGGACGACCTTGGGTACGTCGTGGACGTGGTCCAGCCTCGTGGAGGTTGCTCTCGTGCAAGATATGTAATGGCAACCCTTTGATTACGCGCTTCACCCTTCGAGGCTGGCTCGAGGGTTAAGGAAGACCACCAAAATTAAGTATTGTGCATGCAGTGAGCTCGGTAGGACGAGAGAGAGCATCATGACGGCCTGTGTATTGAAGACTCTTGGCTCGGTGGCATCCAGGACGAGTAAGACACACGTGCATCATGGCGGCCTGTGTATTGAAGACAATAATGGTGTGTAAAACGACGACTAGGTCATGACACGGTGCTTGATGTGTGCGAAGAGGTGGGCCCAAAACTCGCGCGCCGCCACCTTGTCCAAGTGGCGCTTGTGCGGGTGGATCATGAGGATTTTGACGTCCCATTTTTTGATTTCTTCGTTGAGCGTCGTGCCGTGCGAGTAGATGTGGATGCCACAGGCTAGGCAGATGCATATGGTTGCATTTACGATTGATGATGATAACGATGATCGCTCGTACCTCGCTTCCATCGGAAAGTTCCACTTCCAGTCCTTGAACTGCCACGTTTGGCCCGAGACAATGACCCCGACAATGCTCTTCCTGCACGGAACCGTCGACGTCTATAACGACAGCACTCGAACAACGTACCATTCCTTGTCGTTGAGGCGCGCGACCGAGTCGACGATGCGAAACTGGTGCGTTTCCTCGTTGTCCGTGTAGTTAATGAGAATCGACGCCGACTTGCGGCAGCCCTCGGCCTTCTTCTGGGCGGTCGTAATGTACCTAGGTAGATCGTGATGGACGTGCAGTCGAGATGCCAACGTACGCGCCATCTTCGAGAAAGTCCTTGGCGTTGAGCAAGTTGATCAAGTCCGAGACGCCAGCCGGGACGACAATGATCGGAATGTCTACAACCGCCCATGGCTGGAAGGACAGAGCGTGGTTGGTCGTCTACCTGGGATCTTGTTCTTCATCGCGACCTTGAGCGGCAGCACTTGCTTCACTTGGTGCATGAGCAGCGACGGCTTCCCGCTCGACTTGTCCATCTTGTCCTTCTCTTCCTTGAGGAGCGTCTCGAAAATCGTCAGCACGTTCTCAAACGACTAGGACAGGCGTATAGAACGAGTCGCGTGCTCGAAGGAGACGCTACCTTGGGCGTCGTCATCATGGTCGTCCGGTCGCGGTGCGTGTACTCTCTCGCGAGAATGCGCTTGAGCGCTTCGTCCTGGGCGTTCTGGACAGGCGTCTCCTTGGCCTTCTTCTTGGGCGAGCCCTGCATGGCGTCGGTTGACACCTTGACGTCGGGCGCGGACGGCGCCTCGTCAACAGCCTTGCGTTTGGGCGCGGTCGTTGGCTCGTACACCTGCACAGAGCTGTCAATGTCGCCCTTGAGGTACGCGATGAGCTCTTTCTTGTCGACGGTCGAGACGAGGCTGGCCGAGATCGCTCGGCACTTGGGCAGGTATTCGGCGAACGTCAGATCGGCGTACTGCACGCACGTGACGACGGCGAGGAGGTCGTAGCTCTTCTTCGTGGCCTTCGAGTGAAAGGCCGTCGGCGTGTCGCCAGGCAGCCGGCTCGCCACCGACTTGGCGCCGGTCTCCGTGTCAATCGTGCAGAAGACCACGTCGCTGCCCTCGACCTCGATCGGGCGGTTCGCGATCACGGCAGCTCGGACGTGGTCCAGGGCGTCGGCCATCCTTGCTTCTGTGGTCTTTGGTTCTGCGCGTTTCGATTGGCTAAAATTCGCTCTCATATATGTCTATGTCCGGATAGGGTACCCATATCCGGTTGCTTCGGCCATACCGACATCCAGCCTGCTAGGACTCGCCGTAGGACTCGCCGGCTGACTTACCTCGTGCGAGGTCCTGTAGTACGTTCCAAGCGTCTGGACCAACCCCCAACGCTCAAAGCGGTGCTCCAGCGTGACGCCATCACTTGCCCTAACCCCAAGCGCTCCATGTCGCACCAGCCGAGTGTCGGATTCAACAGCAGCAACACTAATACTACGCGGCTGCTTACGGGTGCAAGAGGCTCGGGTCAAACACGCGGCTCTTGTGGCGCTTGCAGGCAGCGACGGCCTGGGCGCCAATGACGCCGGGCGCGTACCCTTGCGCGCAGAGCGCCGAGAGGCGGGCCACAAACTGGAGGCTGTAGTCCGAGAACCGGCCGCAGTGCGCTTCGACGACCGTGTTGACGTCGCGGAGGCACGCGTCGTCGCGCGTCATCGAGAGCGTTGGCGCCGACTGCGTGGTCAAGCGGACAATGTCGCCAAAGACGCGGTCCGCGAGTTCGCGCTCGTGGAGCGTCGCGAGCAAAGCGGCGGCGAACGGTCCACGCGTGCCAACGTCCGCGCGCAAGTACTGGTAAAACTTGGTCACGAGCTCAATGTCGTGGGCTGCAACGCTCGAGGACGGAACGTCGTTCGTCGTTGTTGCCGCTGCTTCGACTTGCAACGGTCCGATGTGGTCGTGGTCTTCGTTGGACTGAAAGTCCCCAACGGGCTCTTCGCGGATGGTAGGCGAGCCAAACTCGAGCACATGGCTCTTGTCCGTGAGCTTCTTGACGCGTGCGTACTGCTCGCCCAGCGTCTCCTTGGCCAAGTCGCTCTTGTCGCTGTCTTCCATCCAGTTGACCGAGTAGAGGTCGCCGAGGCACGTTCCGAGCAGCTTGGTGCCAATGTGGTCGGACGTCGGCGGGCAGTACGTGCCCCACGACGACTCCTTCTCGTTGGCCGCCGTTGTCACGTACGCGTCAATGTCGGTCGGAAGCAGGTCCTTGAACATGGACCCTGACTCGCACGCTACACAGACCGGTAGGCGCCTCGCTTTTGCATCGAGAGGAGACTACCTTCCATGTAAAAGACGAGCTCCTTGTAGAGCTTGCGTTCGTGCATGGTCTTGAGCGTCTCGACAAGGTCGTGGGCGTACAGGTTGGCGTTGGGAAAGACAACCATGCCGGCCGCGCCGTGATCGACAAAGTTGACAAACACGCGGTCGTTTGCAGTGCTCTTGAGCACCTTGCCACCGGCCGATGCGTCGCCGAGAAGCACCTGCAAGAACTTCTTGGGCGTGACCTACATAGCATATTGTCATGCGCATGCTTGGAGACGGTAGACATGTACGTCGTCGCCGCGGTAGTCGACGTGGCAGCCCTTGTACACGTCGACGGCGTCGCTGTGGCGCAAGGTCGGCCGGTTGAAGAGCTGACCCGGGAACGGGTTGCTCGAGCTGTTGGCCACGTCATCATACATCATAAGCACAATGTTGGACGCGGGAATGCCATGGCCGCGCACGACCTGGTACGCATGACCTACGCATGCGCAGTCGGCATGGCGTGCAAGCGTCGCTAAAGAACGTACACGCATCGGCCTGGTGGCGGTAGTTCCAGTAGCCGGTGGAGCCGACGACGATGACGGCCCAGTGCTCGGCGGCGACGGCGGCGGCGAGCAGCAGCGGGAGGCAGAGCTTGAGGAGCATGGCAGCCACAGGTGAAAACAGATTCTGGCGAAAGATACGACGTCGACGGGAATGCTTGCCCCGAGAGGCCATTGGCCAAAAAGCCATCCATTTCATAAAATGGGCCAATCGCGCATCCTATGCCTGAATTAAGAGGGAAGACGCCACATGTACCAAATTTAAGGTGTTGTACACTATTAAAACCTTCTTGGAAACAAACCGTGCTGTCAACACCGCCGCCGACTCAGCAGCAGTACGCGTCGTGCGACGCTAGGCAAGATGGATCCAATTTAATCGTCCACTTGATGCCCAGCAAAGCATGCTACGTTACAATGAATATCGCGAGGTCTCTCCAGCCACCAAATGTAACACTATTACACCATTTTACAACAATTCTCACGATGGCGACCGTCCGACAAGTGCGCCAGACCGACTTCACGGCGGCGAAGGGCAACTCGCTCCAAGCGTGCATCGCATCATTGCGAGGCGTCGAGCTGGACGCGGTGCCTAACTTCATTTTGGACCCTTCCGGCTACATGCCCGCCATCAACCGCTACCTGGCGCCGCAGGGCTTGACCTTTGAGAAGATCAACTTGGCCGCCGATGGCTCCGTGCCCGCCGACACGAGCCTTCTACAACCAGGTAGCGCGGTGGTGCTGCGGGGCAAGTCGCCACGTGGCGACTTTGGTCACGTGGTCGTGGCGCGCGTCGAAGCGTCCGGGCAAGCGTTCGAGCCGATCATGGATCCCCACCCGGACGACGCGTTTCTCGATGGCCCAGGCCAGTGGGTCGGTGTCCTCGTCCCGACAGCGATCGCGCGTGCATAAAATACAACGCTATGCCAAAATCAAGTCTTCTTGACTCCATCCACTAGTGTTGCAGCGATGTATTTAGCACGAACGCACAAGGCCAGGGTCAACGTAGCGTCGACAAGTGTCCTCCATCACATCTCTCTACTCGCTTCTCAGCAGACGCAAGAGGAAATTCGCGAATGCAGCCGCGATGTATTTAACAAGCCGGCTGGCAAATGCAATGCTGTATGTGACTGGGGCAGTCACGTAGCACGGGTGTCAAAGGCGTTGGCAAGGGTACATATTAACATATTAATATTAATACCGGTACCTTTGAGTTGGAGAGCCAAGTTTCTTCAATCCACTACCTCGTACAGGCGAAGGCGTTACATTGCAACGACGCCTACGGATCTCGCAACTGGACGAGCGACGACGATGCGACGAGTGCACGGCGCGCAATTCGTGCTGCTATTACCCACGGCCGTGGCCACGCACAGCCAGAATACGATCAAGGAGCCTCTGGATTCGACGTTTCTTGACGACGCGATCTCGGTCTTGTCGTGGCTGCAACTGGCCTTGTACGTCCCCATGCTCGTGTACTTTGTTTGGATTGTTTTGCGCGACCCGGCGTTCGTGAACGTGCTGCAAGGCATTGGGGCACACGTACGCACTCGGCTCTCAAAGCACCTGAGCGCCACCGGCCACAAGTAAGCTCGCAGTAACCTTGAACGACGTCATTGCGTCAATATACCCATGCTATCGACGATGTGTTCTCGCCATCCCAGCTCTCGGTCCGAATGGCGAAACTCGAGGACGAGGTGGCCACAACCCGAGTTGTTTACTCTGGAGACCGCAATGCGGTCGTATCGCTGATAATGGCCTGTCGAAAGCACCACCGTGTCACACAGCTTCCTCCTTTGGCCTCCATGGGTACCACCAAATCCGCTTGCTATTCACGTTTGGCGGTGGTGCTGGTAAACACGAACAGCTGACGATATGAGGCGCACGAGTCTCACCGCCCATGTAGTTGACCACCCTGGGGTATGGCGCCCGTTTGCAAGAGCTGTAAGACGCTACCAGACACGGTCGTTTTGACACGCCGATGCACAGAATCGGACGATGTCGACTGGGTATCAACGTATCGGAGTCCGGAGCTCAGAGATCGGAGCTCGGAGCTGGTGCCACGTCATGGAAATCATGTCCTTGTATGTGCGCTACGACCAAGTGGCGCCAACGGCACGGTTTGCTCCCGTGTTGGTTGGCCGTCGGATTGGCTAAATTCCGTTTAAATGGTCCAATAAGCGCCATGAAACTGGATTTATGTGCGGCGTTTTGGCCAATCCAAATACACTACGCTCACAGCAGACCTGGCCATGACCGATACTACGAGCGCGCGGCCCATCGCGCGGCTGGCAGCATCGACGACCGGCGCCTCCCGCAACGTGCTCATCATCGGTAGGCGCCTCCTTGGCGCGCGGTACCATCTTCTCGTTAGACGGACAGTACGCTTCGATCGGCGCCCGAGGCCTCGTACGGCGACGACCGTGCTATCGCATACTAATAGTCGGCCTCACGGCGGCTGGATTAGGCCGGCGGCAAGATCGACTTTAAGCTCCTGCGAAGCGAGCTCGAGGCCTTGGTCGGCGCCGAGTTCAGCGGTGCCTCCTCGACGAAGCTGCACTTTGTGCTCACGACGCTCTAGAGTGCTGGTACTTTGACCACGAGCCGATTAGCTCCAAGAGCGCGTACCAGAGCCAGAATCCGTTCATCTCGGCGCTCAAGCTCGCACCGCCTCTCGGCCCGCAGGTTGTACGGCGGCGCTGCTTTGGCCGAGGCCCAACTTGCGTTAGTTTCAAGTCAAAATGTACGCAATGAAAAAGTACAAGTGCCACTGCCCGAGCTGCGGCCACAACTTCACGCAGCACGTGCAGAAGGGCGTTGACAACGGGTGGGCCTCCTCGTTCGCTCGTCGACACGTGCGGACCCTGCCACGTAGGCTTGCGACCAAGATGCTCTCGCTGGCCTACGAAGACGTAGGTCGACGTCATATTGACGCGGAGGATTGACAGCTGCGTAGATGGCCGACCGTATCGTTCTCTTTGCAGGTAGACGCCATGAGAAAGCATTGCACCACAACCTTTCTGCTAGGGGATGGGGACTTTTATGACACCCTCGACTTGGTCAAGAACGTTCGCCGAAAAGACCTCTGGGTCGTCGGTACATGCTTGATTCGACGGTGGAGTGCCGCATGCGACTTGTAGGGTACCGCGACTCAGTCTCGGCCGACCTCCAGCAGCTCGCATCCAAGGTTGTCTGGATGGAAAGTCTCCCGAACATCACGCTCGCCGCAGCAGCCCCGACGGCACGCCGCGGCGCACCATCACCCCGTGGCGCCCCGGTGCCTCCGGTGACGCCCCACACCGTGCACGTTGGGAAGCTACCAGGTGCCACGACCGAAGCCATCTTGCTGGAGGCGTTCGAGTACTGCGGCCCGATGCTTTCGATGCGGCTGCATGCTGACCGCGGGTTTTGCTTTATCGATTTTCCGACCACGGATGCCGCCGACCTTGCGTGCGAGCTCAACGGCACGATACTACTGGATAGACGGATCGTGGTCAACCACGAGCGATCAAAAGGAAACAACGCGCGTCCGAGACGGCCGAAGCGTCGCGCGCCGTGGCCAAGCGCCCGCATCCGGTCGAGCCCTCGGCTCTTCAACGCAAAAAGCAAAAGAAGAAAGCGACGAAAACAATGACCAGCCGCGTCAGCGTGCACGGCCTCGTGCCCGGAACCACGGAGCGCGACGTGCGTGCGCTCTTCGGCCCATTTGGCGCGATCGACGACGTGCAGCTAGAAAGCGGTCAGTCTCCAGCGCGGTCGTGCTACATTACGTTTCAAGACGAAGCCAGCGTGGCCATGGCCAAGGTCCTCAACGGGTCGCGCCGCCACGACCTCGTGCTCCGCGTCGAGACCGCCAAGCTTCCAAAAGCCCCGTCGCGCGCGAGGCAAAAGACAGGTGCTCCTTTACTGGTTTCGACGCTCTCTCGACAATAGTCTCCTTGTGTAGGGGCTATTCACGAGACACCAGACCACATTGTCGACTTGGTTGATACAGTCGGCGACGATCCATCCGCGCCGTCTCGTACGTGGCACGATAGTAACGCGGCGCTTAAATGTGCCGTAGATGCGCCGCCATCGAGAAGTGGGTGGAACACACTGAACCACGAAGTCATAAACCTCTGCGTCTCGGACGACGACGACGCTGACGACCAAGACACGGACGACGACAGCGATTTTTAGCTAGGCCAACAACAGGCGTAGTGGCGACAAGCTCTCCCGGCGAGCTCTGCTCTTTAAAATAAATGGACCCTACACCCTAGTGCTTTCGACATCATGTTGCAGTAGGACGCGTCGGTTGTTGCTGTAGCAAGGAAATCGATTGCCCTGGCTTGGAATTGGGGCGGGAACTTGACCTTTGCGACGCGACCATTGGCTGATATAGTACCATTCCAACCAATCCACAGCGCGGGCGCTTTTTGCAAGGCCGTGATTTCAACCAATCAACGTCACGGAGCTTCTTTCATTGGCTGCGTCTGGCACAGCGCTTCCGACAATGGCCAAGCCCTTCCGCAACGTGCTCTTCATCGGTAGCCACCGTCGCGTGGGCCATGGCCTGACCCTTGCCTCTGGTAGATGGAAGCTACGCCGCCAGCGGCGCCCGAGCCCTTGTAGAACGACAACAACACCGCCACCCGTGGTCTCAACGCTATCTAGGTGGGCGGCCCGTTGGACTTTAAGCAGCTCCGAGCTGCGCTCGAGACTCTTGTCGGCGGCGAGTTTAGCGGTACGCCCATCGTCGGGCTATGGTACCGATGGATTCACCTTGCAGAGTGCTGGTACTACGACAACGAGCGCATGGACAACCCCAAGAGCCCGCATCCGAGCCAGAGCGCGTTTGCCTCGTCGCTCAAGCTCGCGCCGCCGCTGGGCCCGCAGGTAGTCGCCTCGCTCGACGATCGCTCGCTTCTTTTGAGAACGAACTCGCTAGTTTCAAGTCCGGTTGTATCCGACGAAGGAGTGCAAGTGCTTTTGCCCGAGCTGCGGCAATGGCGTTTCCCATCAAGTCCAGAAAGGCGTCGGAAACGGGTTCGTGGCCAATCGTTGCGGTACGGCGACGCACGCGACTGCGATATAGGCTTGCGACCAAGATGCTGTCACTGACGTACGAAGACGTACGTCCAGCGTTCTCTTCGGCCGGTGGTGACGCAATTGTAGATGGCCGACCGCGTCGTGCTGTTTGCTGGTGCGATATATGAGTTGGAGGGGCTATAGCCAATGGCGGAATGTGCTGTGACGGTAGGCGACGGCGACTTTTACGATACGCTGGACCATGTGCGCAACATTCGCCGAAAGGAACTCTGGATCGTCGGTGCGACATGCATAAGGGGCCCGATGACGTGTCAAGCGCTGAAACGACGACGTAGGCTACCGCGCGTCGGTCGTCGCCGATATTCAACAGTTTGCATCCAAGGTGGTGTGGATGGAAGACCTCTTGCCTCAGTCCACTGACGAGAACAAAACCAGCAACACGACAACGACGACGGCAACCGAACCCGCTCAAACCTCGGCCCCCACGGGGCCACAACACCCTCTCCGCGTCGTGGCTCCGCCCCAAAGTAGACCACCCGCACCTCTCTCCCTACCTGCCGTCCAGCAGGGACGACCGGCTCCACCTTCCTCAAACGCTGCCCTCCGGCCCTCCCCGGCGGTGAACGAAGCACCTCGCGCTGCCTCGTCCGCTAGCCCTGGCCTCCTCGACACCCCTCGATACTCGACCTCGACGGGCCTCCTCGAGACACCCCGGGTGTCCTCATCTGCGTCGCCTTCCGGTCTCTTGGATACGCCCCGGCAGATTACAGCAACAACGAGTTTGTTGCCACCCACCCCCCGGTCCTCGTCCTCTGACGCTGCCCCCTCGTCGCGGCAGTCCTTGCTCGCCGGCCCGCTCGAGTCTCCGCGGCACAACTCGCCGGCAGCTCTGCTCGAGACACCTCGCCACGTGCCGTCGTCGCGTCCGCCCAAATTGCCCGCCAACGCGCCGGCCAACCCTCGCCGCGCGTACGTCGGTCGCCTCGACCTCAACGTGACCGATCGCATTCTCCGCGACCTCTTCAAGTCGAGCGGGCGCATCCTCTCGATTCGGATTCACGAAGGCTTTGCCTTTGTCTCTTTTGGGTCGCCGGCCGAAGTGTACCGCGCGTGTGAGCTCAACAACACGCTCGTCGGCGGCCGGCGCATCGTCGTGCAGCCGGAGAAGGCGCGCGTCACCGACGTCGCACCCAACTTGAAGCGCAAGCAACCGGATGTGGTCGACGCGCCACGCAAGCGCCAGCAGCGTTCCCGCCGCGTCTACGTCGGCGGCCTCGCGGCCGCGGCCAGCCAGAACGACCTCCGCTCGCTCTTCCTGCGCTTTGGCACGATCGAAAGCATTGAGCTCGACGCAGGGCGTCGACACGCCTTCATCACGTACCAGGACGCCGAGAGCGTCACGGCGGCCTTGGCGCTCAACGGTACCAATCTGCGCCAGCAGCCGCTGCGCGTTCAAATCGGGCGGTCGCCCAACGAGCCCCGAGGTAGAACGGGTTAAAAGTGGTGGGACATACGACAACTGTGGTGTAGTTGACGAGAGCCCGCCTGTCCGGACCGTCTCGGTGCACCCGACGTCGGACGCGCCCACCGACCAAGCCCGTCCGTATTCTAGGTGTCTCTACGCGTCGTCTCTATATCCACTGTGTGTAGACGCACGCACCGTCATCACGCTGAAGAACGACGCCGTCCAGTCCTACGACGTCTGAGCTGCCTCTCCACTAATACGCCCCTCGCCAAAGTATCGACAAATACCTCGATCGGACGGGTCCATAATATAGCGTTTGATTTAGCGATTTTCCTGAAAGCATGTATAGCCCACGACGTCGCGGAGCGGCGCCAAAATGTCCTTGATGTACGCGTACGCGGCGTCGGTCGAGTGGGCGCCAAAGCGCAGGATCGCGCCGTTGGGGCCCAAGGGACTGACGGCAGAACGCACGTCCGAGAGAGAGCTTTGCGCCAACCGACCCGAAGGCACGGGCGCCTGGTGCGGCGCGAGCTGCTTGCGCGCGCCATCCGTCAGAAGCTGCGCGACGAGCGCCATCACGCGCGGCCCGCAGAGCACAAGTGTGCCCATGACGTGCATGCCGCCCATGCGCGTCCGCAGCGGAATCGTCTCGTCTTGGCGCAGGCGCAAGCGGTCCACGACAAGCGGCGTCGAGGGACCGTTTGCGTGCGTGATGTAAATCTCATTGCAGCTCTCGTACGTGTCAAAGGCCCAGTGCTCGCCGCGCGCCAGGCGGCCGCTCGTGAGCCAGTCCAGGACCACCAAGGTCGCGGTCGGATCGACGTTAAAGGTCTGGCGCTGGCAATACTTGGCGTTGGCGTAGCACGTGACGGGGTCGGGCAAGAGCAAGAACGTAGCGTTCGCACGCACAGACACGTGCAAATCTTGTTTGGTGCGGTCGTCGGCGCGCGCCGGGTCTGGAATGCACTTGAAGACTTTCGTTGTTGCCTGCGTACAGAGCACCACTAGTAGTGCCATTGTCACGAAGCGCACAGGAGACACGCGGTACCGGACGTCGAGTCGCCCGCGTCAACGACAATCTTGGTGTGGTCGCGCGAAACGAGGCCGCCGCCGTAGCCCAAAATGCACTAGAAGACATCACAGAGGCGTTGGCTCACGAGTGTGTCGAGTGCGTACGATGACGCTGGTGTGAAAGCCGGGTGCAATGGAGCTCGTGGGGCGAAGGAACTTGAGCGGGTACGCTGCATACTCGTGCGTCGCCAACGTCTCGCCCGTCACGGCCACGTACTCGAACGTGAGCTCGCCATTGTTGTTGGTCGTGCGGGGCATGTTTCGTCGCCAAATTGCACTTTGCCCCGTCACGATACCGGATACAATAATCGTATCCGGATGACCCAAAAGATCGTCATGCCCAATCTCAATCTCAAATCAAATCCTGCGCCACCGGCGCGACGATTGACGGCAATATCGAAAAGATCCTGTCGGGACGCACGAGGCCTCTGTACCTCGTTGTTGGGAAAACGATGTTTGTGTGCTCGTCCTGCCGTCGGCGCGTTCCCAGCATGCGCTTGGCGTTACCCTTGAACAATCCTTGGTCGTGCTCGCCAATGCTTGTCTCTCTGCCCTTTTGCCGGTCACCATACGACCGGCAGATCGCGGCTTTCTCCTCGAAAAGACGCTCCACTTTTCCGAAAATAGTCGACCCTTTCGACACAACCGACGCGGCGCGCTTGAAGATGGCCGGCCAAGATGGCCGTGAAGCGGCACCCAATCGCATGCGCGGTTGCGGTCGTTGTCGCGTCTGATTGGCGGCTCGTATCCGGATCGTGGGTTTCACCGGATACACCCCAGCGAAAGCGTGGTGGTTACAGGTTTCATATTCCTTGTTTCTCGTT
>NW_012156412.1:442484-443385 GCF_000151545.1 Saprolegnia parasitica CBS 223.65
ACTAGGTTACGTATATAGTATATATGATTCTACACGCAATCCAAACAAACTAATCCCATCTCCGATCCCTCGACCGCAGCCAGCACACAGGGTGTATCGACAATTAGAGAGCGACCAACAAGGTCGAAGCAGCCCCCTGCTCGAGCATATTAGTCTTCTCTTCTCGGCCAACAGAGATTGGAGATAGGCGGTACAGCATCGTCCGAGCTCTCTACTCGCCGATGCAATGCGCCAATGTAACCACACACATCCATTCCTCCATGGCCAACGCAGACTGCGTCGCATGTGCTACAACATATCCATCTGCAGTCTACTGCTCCTGATACCGGGTAGGGTGAGATCGCCTCTTGCCAATCTAGTTAGTCGATTCGACGAGACAGCATCGACTAGTACAAGCCGTTTTGAAACGAGAGCCCGACCACAAGCATTTAGCGGAAGAAAGCAGCATGCCCAAGGTGACGCTGGTCGGCGCTACATGCGTCGTCTCGGTCGTGGCCGTCGCCGCCAACGCCGTGACGCTGCCGCTGCGAGCGCTCGTCATCACGTCCCGCGCGCTTCTGGACACGCCGCCCGCGCTCCTGGCGCTGGACTACACGTTCGATGCGATCATGCTGCTCATCTCGGTCGTGCAGCTGCTGCGGCGGTCCCCGCACCGCCACCGATGGCTCGAGCTCCTCGCGTTCGTGCCCTTTGATATTGCGGTCGCGCTCGCAGGGTACGAGGGCAACTTCGGCTTTTTCCGGCTCAACCACCTGCTTGCGATCGTGCCGCTGTGGCGCAACTTGCGCATTGCCGAGGGCTACTTCTGGCGGCTCTCAGTGCAGAAGCGCCGGACGCTCTACATCCTTCTCATCTTGCCCATGGCGTCGCACTGGTGCGGCTGCTTTTGGTTCTACGTCGC
>NW_012156412.1:443647-504189 GCF_000151545.1 Saprolegnia parasitica CBS 223.65
CGCGACGATGCTCGCAACGGTCGGGTTTGGCGACGTGACGGCCGTCACGTTCCCCGAGACCATCTATGCGATCCTCGTACGTTGCTACTTTGTGTTTTTTGCGCTTTTTGAGCGTCTGACATGTTGTGATTTGGGGGAGTTTTGGTTGATAGATTGAGTTTAGGTCATTTACGTGGGCATCTTTGTGTCGTGCGCATCGATTGCGTCGGTGGTCAAGCTCATGGAGCACGCGGATCGCAATGAAATGGCGCTGCAAGAGATGCTCGACGACGTCTGCGGCTACCTCGAGTGGCGTGGCGCGTCCATCGAGCTCCAAGACCGAGCGCTCGTGGCGGCCAAAGCGGCGTTCGTGCCCGAGCTCAACGCGACGGGCGCCGAGCTCGAGACGACGCTGCCGTACGCGTTGCGGTCGCGGCTCCAGATCGAGCGCGAAGAGGCCATTCTGCACGGCGTTCCGCGATTCCAGCACTTGAGCAAAAGCTTGCGCCAAGCCATCTCGGAGCAGGTGGTTTACGTCAACAAAGCGCCCGGCGACATTGTCTTGTCGGCCAACAGGCCGCTCGACGGTCTCTACTTCTTGCGCGTCGGCGCCGCCGAGTTTCGATCCGCCGAGAACGCGGTCTTGCGCACGCTGCGCGTCGGTGAATTCTTTGGCGACCAGTCGCTCTTCCAGAAATACGAGCGCGTTCCCTTCACTGTTGTCTGCACGGCGGCAAGCGAGTTTGTCTTCTTGTCGGCGCAGAAATTCCGCGAAGTCGTGGCCACCGAGCACGCGGTCCAAGGCCTCGATGACGACGACGACGACGTGTGGACCAAGGAAGACGGCGACTACGGCTTTGCTCGCGTCCTCATGCAGCACGAGAGCAGCAGCTCGAGCACCCGGGCCGGTCGTCGTCGCCGGTGCCGCCTCAACGCGTCCGACTACTTGCCCAACTCGATGTTTCGGCGTGTGTGGACACTAGTGTCGCTCACCGGGCTACTCTACAATGTGTACGCGGTGCCACGCGACTGTGCGTTCTTCCAGTCGCACAACCGGTTCGAGAACCTCGACCCCGAAGCCATGGCCAACCTCCTCATCTTTTGGTGCTTCGACGTCTTTTTCGCAATGGATTTTTACTTGCACTGCACGCGCTTTGCCGTCGAGCACGACGGGACTATCGTCACGGAGCGGCGCAAGGTCCGCAACCTCTTCTTGCGCTCCGGCTGGTTCTGGATCGACGTTGTGTCGATTCTGCCGCTCGACGCGCTCGGGCTCGTGAGCGGCATGCGCGACCTCCCCTTCTACCGCCTCAACAAGGTACTCTCTCGATCGATCCATCGATCTATCCTGTATCGATCGATCCCCTCACCGGTGTTAGATTTTGCGTTTTCTGCACTTGATCGAGTACTTCCAGGTCGCCGAGGCCATGCTGCTCTCGCGCTTCCACATTCACGTGTTTGCGCGCCGCATTCTTCGCATTCTCTCGATCCTCGTGCTCTCGGGGTACATTGTCGGGTGCTTTTGGTACTACATTGCCCAGGTCACGAGCGAGGCGTACGACGGCGCAACGTGGGTCGCGATGGACCAAGGCAACGACGATTACTACTTCCAATCGTACGTGCACAACCGGCTGTACATCATCCGGTCCATGTACTTTGGCTACATTGGCGGCTCCACGTTGGGGTTTGGCGACATCGTGCCTGTGAACCCGTACGAAACGCTGGTGGCGACCATCATGCTGCTCTACGGCGCGATCATCAAGCCTGCGCTTGTTGGGTCAGTTGCGTCGCTGCTCTTGACGCGCAACAAGGTCAAGCTTTCGCAGCAAAAGACACTGATTGGGTACAACGGCAAACTCAAAGGGCAAACTCAAAACGCAACATCGTCTAGGTTCAAGTGGCTCGTCACCGCGCACAAGCTCCCGAAAGTGCTCAAAGAACGCATCCTCATGTACTTTGAGTTTATGTGGGACCACGAGTACTACGAGAAAGAGAGTGCGATCTTGGGCGTCCTCGCGCCGCTGCGCTGGGAGATCATGCGCAGCATGTGCCGCAACGCGCACCCGAAAGCGTGGTTCTTTGGCCACATCAACGACGACTGCATGCGTCAGATCTACGCCCTCTTGGAGCCGCAGCTGTACATGCCCCATGCCACCGTGAGCTTGCCGCAAGGGACGCTTGGTATTCTCAACACGGGCACACTCTTCCGCGCGTCGTCGACCGAGCGCCACGAGATCTTTGAAGAGGGCTCGCTGCGCCTCCGCACCTTTGGCATCGAGTGTTTTGTCCAATATGGCATGCCGGACGCGTCACTCGAGCAGACACACGCGTTCACGTACGAGACGGACGACCTCTTCTGCGAAGTCCTCCTTCTGCATGCGCCGGCCGTCGAGGCCATTCTCGCCCCCGCTGGTCAATGGGCACCGCTGCTGCACGACATGCTGCTGCACTTGCAAGGGGACGACGCCGAGGCAATCGCACTGAGTATCCAGACAGCAGCACCGACCGAGGAAGACAGTACGAACGAAGACGACGAGGTCGATCCGGCGCCGGCCACGTACTACAAGCCATCCCATGTTGTGCCACGTGGGAGTCCGAAGCGCAACTCGCCAACGCGCCGGAAGCGCGCTGCGCTCAAGCTCATGATCAAGTCGTCGGCGGCGAAGGAAAAAGATCTGCTTCGGTCGAGTCGGTTCCACCCGAAATCGCGCGTCCGTAAAGTGCTCTCGGTGCTCGTCGTGCTCGCTCTCCTCTACAATGCGTTCCTTGTGCCGTTCCGGCTCGCGTTCTTCTCGTCTCTGCAGCCGCCATCGTATCTCTACGGCTTCATCATCGACTACGTCCTCGACGTGCTCTTTGTTGCCGATGTCATCGCCAAGTACAACTTCAAGCTCATGAGTCTCCGCCTCGAAGGATCGACGCGCCGACTGCACCTGACCGTGTTTGCGGCGCTGAAATGGGACATTCTGTGTGCGCTGCCCATGGAGCTTTGCTTTCTCGGGCTCCTCGTCAGCCGCCCGGACCTCGTCGTCGCGATCCTCACCATCTGTCGGCTCCCAAAGGTGTTTCGGCTGCGGTACTTTGTCGTGCGCATCCGAGAGCTTGCCAACACGGCGGTCCGCGCGCGGCCGCAGCTCAACGACCTCGTGGTGGCGTGCCGGTACTTTCTCTTCATTCTCTTCTTCTCGCACTTGCTCGCGTGCGCGTGGCACTACCTCGCGTTTGCGGACAAGGGCATTCTTCCGTGGTCCGAAGACTGCAACCACCTCGACAACACGCACGTGAACGACGACGTCAACCCTGGCAACGTCACGCTGCGTGCTCGCTGCCTCTTTGACGGCACGTGGATCGAGTTTCAAATGAAAGGCGGGTACCTCCCGCCGGACGGCGGCACGATCTGGGAACGCTACTCGCGCTGCTTCAACTTTGGCATTCAGATGCTCCTCGTCGTCTCGAGCGGCATCATCGTGCCCGTCAATATGGTCGAAACCTTCTCGTGCATCATTGCGATCTTCGCCGGCATCTTCTTTAGCGCCGGCAAGATTGGCGTCATTGGCGAGATCGCGCTCAAGGTCGACTCGCTCTCGGCGTCGATCCGCCAGAGCACCGACGCGCTGAGCAAGTACATGGAGTTCCATCAGACACCGCGCGAGATCAAGGACCGTGCGCTCGGCTTCATGGAGTACCTCTACCGGAAGCGCAACAAGATCCTCTTCCAAGAAGAAGAGATTGTGACCATGTTGCCGCAGCAGCTGCAAGACGACATCCTCGCCCACTGCAAGCGCGACCGGCTCTCGCAATCGCCACTCTTTGCATCCGTGCCGGACGATGCGCGCACCGCGGTCGCCGCCGCCATGCGCCACAAGTACTATGCGCCCAGCGACGTCTTGGTGACCGCCGGCAAGCACACGGCCGCCATGTTTTTCGTCAAGCCTGGCAGCTGCCAGTACCTCGACCCGGCGATCTCGTCGCGCGAGAGCAAGCGGCTCGGCGCGTTTGGCGCGCGGAGCCTCCTCTTTGATGAGCCGCAAGAGCACTCGATCTGTGCGTGCACGTTCACCGAAGTCTACGTGCTCCGGCAAGCGGGCCTCGAGACGCTCACGGCGTCGTTTCCATACTTGCGCGGGCTCTTGGAGCGTGCGATCGAGAACGAGGTCGAGGTGAACGCCGCTGATGCGACCGACGCACTCTCGATGCACGTCCCGGACGACGACCCGGACGAGCCGACGCTGCCGACGGCGCCTCGGAGTTGGCGCGTGCCCGACTCGCATTTTCGTCGGTTCTGGGACGCGCTTCTGTTCTGGACCACGCTGTATGTGCTCGTGATGCTACCACTGCGCGCGAGCTACCTCGTCGAGACGCGCTTCACGGGCTTGTATGAGCTCACGGCATGGTACCTCGGCGATGTCCTCGCCATCGTGCTCTACGCGCTCGACACGTACTTGAGTTTCGACCAGTTTGTCTACATGGACCACTCCAAGATGATCTTCAACCGCGCGCGGATCCGCGAGAATTACCGTCCGTACCTGGCGCTGGATTTTGTCACGCTCGGCCCGTACTACCTCCTGGCGCTGGTGCTTGGTGTGCCGAGCCTCAAGTTTCTCATGATGCCGCTCTTGCTGCGGGCGAAGCGGTTTCCGCGCTACCTGCGACGGTTCTCGCGCAACTTCCAGTACTACTTTTGTCGGCTCAGCGGCAGCGTGATCCATATTCTGCACTGCATTCTGTACTACGTCGTCATGGTGCACTGGTGGGCGTGCATCTGGATGTTCCTCCACCGGTACGTCGAGGTCCACTCGCCGCTCACGTGGGCGGTCCGGGACCCGTACATGGGCGGCGGCGCGCTCTCGAAATGGAATGCCACGTCCCAGACACACGACATTTGCCGGAGCATGGTCGCGTGCTATGCGCGTACGTAGACACTCTCTCTCACTCACTCGCTCTCTCGCTCTTCTATCTTTTTGTCGGTTTCGGTGGACAGTGCACTGATGCAACTATTGCATAGGGGCCTACTACTTTGTGATCTCGTTTGTCGGGACGATTGGGCTCGGCGACGTGTTCACGGGCGGCCACCTCGAGTACTTCTTCGAAGACATTGAAGCGCTCTTTGGCTCGTTCTTCTTTGCCGCGCTCACGTCGTGCTTTGCCACGTACTTTCAATTCGCCGACACGTACGGAAAGGGCGCGACGCAGGCCAAGCTCAGCGGCCTCAGCAGCTACTTCCGGGCGGCCCACACGACCAAGCCGACCGCGCGCGCGATCGTCGCCAACACCAAGCTCTGGTGCGCGCGCAGCGGCAGCCTCGTCGAGCGGTCGGTCGCCACCTTTCTGCCCATCCCGCTGCGGATCGAGCTCGCGACGCACGTCCAGCGCGCACTCCTCGAGACGTCACCGTTCCTCAAGGCGTCCGACGTCTACGTGCGCCAGAAGCTCGTACTGGCGCTGCACTTCCAAGTCGTGTGCGCCGGCAACACGCTCTACGCGGTCGGCGACCCGATCGATGAGGTTGCGTTCGTGCACAGCGGCGAGCTCACGCTCGTGGAGCCCGTCGTCCGTGGCACTGTGGGCTGCCACGTCGGCGTCGGTGTCCCTGGCGCCTGCCTCCACACGGTCGTCGCGGTCTCGCACCTCGAGCTCTATGTGCTGGACGCCCACGGGAAAGCCGACGTCTTGGAGGCGATAGCGTCCACGCACCGAGAGAGCTTTCTCCAGTCGCTCGACGCCGCGTCGTTGCACCAAACGCTCGCGCATGCGCCGCCCCACGGCCTCTCGCGCCAGCATGCGCTCAACGACGACGGCTTCGACGACGACGATGACGACGACGACGATGCGACTGCCGCAGAGAACGCGGACGAGCCGCCCGCGTGGCTCGCCCTGCCGCAATCGTTCTTCAAGTGACGCGAACAATGTTACTTCGCCATTACCAAAAGATTGCGTGCCACTGACGACGGCGCTCTTAGTGGACTTGTATTACTCACCCTTCTCGGCCCCGCGCTGTCGCAATCGGAGACGGATGGCCACCCAATGCGGGCTGTCATTGACACGCGCCATCGCAATTATATACCGGTAGTCTCGACCTGGGAAGCGCTTCTGCTTGCAAGTGCAAACCCAGCGGGCTACTCGTTGCGTCTTCAACAACTGAAAGTGCAAGAAAGGGCAGCTTCCGACAGTGCCAATAGAAAGGCAAGCGGATTGGGAAAGGTTCAGTTAGGCTCGGCCACCCTCGCACGGTGATTGGCCAATATTAGGAGTGCGATGGACTGTGATTGGGGCTCGCGGAGATATTCCCTGGACTTGCGCGAGACAGACAGAGCCAGCTGTTGCACTCTGCCACTTGCGCCACCATGGTCGAGACGCGCGTCCGGGCCGCGTCCGGGAGCTCGGCCGACGCGCTCAAGGCGTCGCACGAAGGCGCGGCGAAGCGCCGACTGAGCAAGACGGAGATCGACCCGCAGCACGCTCGCCCGGATTCCGACGACATGGGCGACGACGCGGAGGATACCTTTGGCAGCCCGTCGCTCAAGAGCATCTACTCGGTTGCCGCCACATCGTCGACGCGGCCAACGCGCAGCTCGTCCTTTACGGTAGGCAGCCATGGCATCTGTAAAGAGATGCGCTTCATCGCTGCTTCGTGCTAGGACGTCGAGACGGTCTCGCTCAACTGCTCGGCCTTTGGCAAGTTCCGCGACCAGCGCTTCCAGACGCGGCCGGCGTCCAAGATGGCCAACTTTTTCCGCCGGCGATCGCTCTCGAAAGCGAGCAGCTCGGTGGGCCAGCCGACGACGTTTACCGAGAACGACATCCACATGGCCGGGTACCTCTCCAAGCGCGGCTCGTGGCGCAAGAATTGGAAGCAGGTACATCGTCGCTCCTGCTCCGAGATGGTGCGAGCGTGTGTGTGGTAGCGCTACTTTATCTTGCGCATTGACCACCCGAGCTTGTGCTACTGCGACTCGGAGCAAACGCTCGAGCTGGTCGGCCAAGTGCCCATCACACCCAACACGCGCGTCATTGACAACTCGATTGGGTGTCAGAAGGCGCCGTTCTACTTTGAAGTGCACACGCCGCGCCGCGTGCTGTACCTCGGCGCCAGCACCGTGCAGGAGCACCGCAAGTGGATCCGCTCGATCCGCGAGACGGTCGAGCTCGTCCGGTCGCGCGAGCAAGGCGAAAACTACGTGACGCAGTCGTGCGTCGTGCGGCCGTCGCCGACCGACGCTGGACGCCCGACCGCGTCGTCGGTCGTCTCGTACTCGCTGCACCGCGCCGCGTCCTCGCTCCAGGATGACGACCACGAGTCGATCGTCTTGCACAGTAATGACGCGCTCGACGGCCGCTACGACCTCCGGATAGAGCTCATCGTCGACGAAGAGAACGAAGCCGCCGCATTTTATGTGCTTCTTGAATGCCTCGTGGCCGGCGACTGGAAGCCGCTGGGGCAAACCGACGTGTTTCGGTGCTCGGACGACGATGCGATCGACCGCGTGAGCTACCGGCACCCGTTCGCCGTGCTCTTTGAGCTCAAAACCGACAAGGTCACCGAGCTGCGCTTCTCGCTGTTTCGAGCGACGAGTGCGGCCGAAGACGTCTCGTTCAACAAAACGCCCATTGCCATGGCGCAGTCCGAGCTCGCGCTGCTCTTGCCGTATGCGCTCGTGTCGTCCGGAGGCATCGACATTGACCTTGTCTCGCCCAAGATGCTGCGGTCGTCGCTGAGCCAGTCCCGTCGCAACCTCCTGTCTCAAGTACTTGGTCGTCTTCAGTGTACAGCAGTAACATTATTTGGTGATTAGGGTCTCTCGTCGCTGCGCGGGTCGGTCCAGCGCTCGATTGCGGGAGACGACGAGCTCCAAATGTACTTGCACGTGACCGCATACGCGCAAGAACCGAGCGTCACGGTTGGCTTGCCGCAGACGTCGCACGTCGTCGCGCATCAAAAGTACGTGGTGCCAACGGCGACGTCGGCGTTCGGGCTCGTGATTGACGAGACGCTGAGCGTACCCGACGCCACCTTTGCGGTCCCGATCGCGTTCATTCAGTACCTCCAGCGGGAGCTCGCGAAGCGCCTCGCGAC
This sequence comes from Saprolegnia parasitica CBS 223.65, assembly GCF_000151545.1. Classification (NCBI taxonomy): domain Eukaryota; phylum Oomycota; class Saprolegniomycetes; order Saprolegniales; family Saprolegniaceae; genus Saprolegnia; species Saprolegnia parasitica. Next base: position 451,701 of record NW_012156412.1, read on the forward strand.
CTTGCCTCCGGACAAGGCCCTCTTGCGTGACGCCTATGCGTCGATGACCTCGGACTATGACGAGCTCCTGACGTTCCTCCTCGGAGCTGCCAAGGCCCACGGCTTTCGCAAGAGCACGCTCAAGAAGCACCACGAGTGGCAGTGGGTCGCGACGAACCTGCACCTGCAGGCCATGCACGTGCACAACGGCTTGGAGCGCGTCGGCGTCTACACGACGCTGACCATGGGGGCGCCGGCTGCCCACAGCCGCGGGTTCGCCAATGGTGGCAGCGCCCGGCTGCTCCGTGCGTTGCACGACGGCCTCCGAGATGCAAATGCGACGCAGAAGCGCAAGATGCGCAGCCACGTCCCGATCACGAGCTTTGATTTGCTCTCGATGCCGGCGTCGTTATGTCCGCCACGCGAGACGTCGGTGAAAGCCTACTGCCCGCTCACCACCACGTGCAAGGCGTGGGTTGATGTCGAGATGCGCATGCATGCCGTGTGCGCGCAGATCCTCTCGGCGGTCGTCGCCCACATCGAAGCGCTTCTGGAACTCGCTATGAACGGATCGGCGTACCACCGGCGCGCGCTCGTGACGGTCGAAGACGTCGGGTTGCTGCTCAATTTCGAGTCGCTTCTCTCGACGCATGGCAACGAAGCCGGTATGCTCGAGGACTTTCAAGCCGCTTGCATGTGGCTCGACCGCGCTTCCTTTGTGTTTGACCCGGCCGTGCCGACGGTTGCGTTTGAGACAGCCGCCAACGGCGACGTCGGTGTCCGTCTCCGCCTTCCGATGCACTTGTCGTCGGCGTTGCCGCCGCGGCTCCTCTCGGGGCAGGCATTCCGCGTCATTGCCGTCCTGTTCACCCAAGGCATCAACGAGATGCAGTCGCTCGCGCATGCGATGCGCAGCGCGACGACGCAGACGCAAGACGAGATCAACCACGAGAGCTACCTCCGGCTCAAGCGGCACTACGTGGCGTTCAAGACCGCGGGGCTCGGCGGCGACGTCGCGGCCCTCGAGAGCCTCTGGCGCACGATCGAGGCGAGCGTCTTACACCCGATGGCGCACAAGAAGAACGTTGGGCTGCTTGTCGCGACGTCTGAATTTTGCCGGTCGATTGGCGGCGGCCGCACCACGTGCTGCAAGAGTGGGAAAGATCGCACCGCCATGTCGGTCACGCTCGAGCAAGCGCGGATTCTGACCAACGAGTGGAAGGTACCATGCCTCACAAGCAGCAAGAGGAGACGGATGTTGATATTGTAGGCGATCAACGGGCGCCTTGTGTGTGAGACGATGCGGCTCTGCGGCGTGCGCCGCACCAATGTCTTTATGAACATCCAGTCGGAAAAGTTCGCGTTCAACGAGCTCCAGCGGAAATTGCTGCCCGACTGCTACAAACCGCCCATGGGCACCTATAAATCGGGCCGCACCTAGTCGTGTCCGTCGACTGCTGTACCTCGCGTTGCTTCGATTCATCGTTTAAAGTTTGGAGTGTCTGTCTCGTCTTCGCGTTGTACAACGCACAAAAGGGCTAGGGAACCTAACCCTACATCCTCTCCTGGAGCGGGAGGCGGCGGCGAGTCTTCCTCGGCAACCAACATGCAAGGTAGCTGAATGTCGGTCGGGCGCCGCCTTGAACGTGGACCGAGCGTTCACCGCGGTTGGCGCGTCGACGCGAGTGTGGTCGCCGGCTTGCTCGTGTCGCCCACGTGGATTGAAGTTTAACAACATCTCGACGCCATCTAGCAAATACTACTGTGTACATATCGTCTGTATTTGATGTGAGAAAGCCCAAGGAGCTACATTTATGCGTGGTCGAGGTGCGCGAGCTGTGCGTCACGCGCCCAGGCGACTTGGGACCGCGGCTTCATGGCAAACATGCCCGAGTTGCGCAGCCATTGGATCATGTCGGGGGTGAGTACGGTCGGCACGTGCAGCAGCTTGGCGGGCAGCGACGCGTCATCGTCAGCGTTGTTTTCAACCGGAGTCGTCGCCTCGGCCGCCTTGGCTTCTTGTGGGGGTGACATGGATGGCTTGGGCAGCGGGTTGGGACGTGGTGCACGGGGCGGTGCTGCGACAGCCGGCTCGTCACTGCTCATGCTGCTACTCGAGTGATTGCTTTGGGCGCGGTGGCAAGGCGCGACCATGGCTCGCGCCGGCAACCGGGCGTGCGACACGGGCTGGAGCTTGGCCAGCTCGGCGAGGCTCGTCGCCCGCTCGATGGCCGAGTCGTATTGCAGCACGAAGAACGGATCGACACTGGGCGTGCCCGTCCACGTGGCGTGCGACGTCTTCCTACGTCATGACTTGTTTGCCGACAGCCGTACGCGGGCGCAAACACCGTACCACGTGCGTTTGGGGCGCCGCCGCTTGCGTCGCTTGAGCTGCTTTGGGCCAGGAATCTTGATGCGCGGGTACAGGATCGTCTCACTCGGCGCTTCGGGCGTCGCGGCGGGCGGCGATGCAGGCGGCGGGGCCTCTGCTTCTTCATTGTCGCTCAAGTTGAGGTGCGCGAGCGCCGAGACCATGGCCATGAAGCGCTGACCATGGGTCGAGGCAAGGAGTGTGGCCGGCGGGGCGGCGCACGCGTCGGCTCTGCCACCCGCGCCCGCGCCGCGTCGCCAACGAGCCCAAACGACGGCGGCGCCGCCTCGACAAAGCGGACCTTCGGCATGTGCAACGTTAAATCGCTTGCAAATTGAAACGGCCATGTCGCTGCAAGCGTCGTGCCTTCTGGCATTGGCTGACCTGTTGACCAGCGGTGCGACCGACGTCGACGCATACGCAGCTGCCACGTCATCCTTGTACGCATTTACCGAGCACTTGAGCATCCGTGTTGCAAGCGTCGTTGTCGTAGGCCTGTGCACTTGCGTCATGGGCTCTGGTGCCTCCTCAAGGCCAAAGACACGTGTTCACGCACCGTGCTTGCCGCCGTCTTGAGCGATGAGTTCGAAGACGTGCATGTGACCGGCTACCGAGGCGACCTCGCCGCGTTCATTGACGCATGGCGTGATGCGAACGTCGGCTGCAGCGTAGCGACACTGACGCTGTCGAGCCTCCCGTGGTCAGATGGGGACTTGTATGTGCTCCTCGACGCACTGCCGCAGCTTCGCCTTTTGGACACTGCCTACGTCAACGCCCTCCACGACGAGCATGTGCGCAGTGTTGTGGCGTCTGCGCCGACGCTCTGCGAGCTGCGCTTGAGCTGGTGCCCTCTTCTGACCGACGCCGCCCTCGGACATATCGTCGCGCATGTATCGCAGACCCTCCAAGTGCTCTTCATTCCTGGCACAGCCGTCACGACGCACGGTACACGGCCTCGTTGGCACGACATATGTCACGAAGGCGTAGGCGTCTTGGCGTTGGCTGCGTGCAAGCAACTGCAACAGCTCAACCTACAAGGTACCGACGGGGCAGTGATACGTCTCGTCGCCACGACGTGTAGCCTGCGATCGCGTGCATGGCTTGCCGCTGGGGCTTGGGCGCCTCACGCACCTCGACGTGCGAGGTCTGAGCTGCGTTCCGACCGAAACACTGATGGCCGTCTTGAAGCGTACTATGACCTCATTTCTACGACGCTTTCAACCATCGGAGTAGCGATTTGGCCGCAGCTGCGCCACGTGAGTCTCGGCGAGAGCAGTTTGAGTGCGTCGGCATGGACGCAGCTCGTGGCCGCGACGCGCACTCGTCATGACCATATCACGGTGCAATTCGGCACCCCGTCGCATGTCTCATAGCGTCTAGCAACTCGATCTTTCGTGGTGCTTTCAGCTCGACGCCAAGGCACTTGCACTCAGTTTACCCGCGTTCTCCCAGCTACACGTGCTCAAGTTGCGCTGCTTGGACCTCGACGACGATGTCCTCTTCGCCATTGGTAGGCCCCTCGTTGCGGTCGAGAGGCTCCACCACTGGTAGCAACGACGTGTTCAAACCTACGCAAGCTCAACCTCGCGCGGTGCCGCAACATGACGGACGACGGGCTCCAGTGCATAGCAAGCCGCTGCTCGCAGCTCCAAGTTGTCGACTTGTCGTGGTCGATAGTGTCGGACGCGACGGTGCACACGATGCTTTCCCACTCGAAATTCTTGCAGCGTCTAAGTCTCCAAGGCTGCAAAGCTCTTCACGGTGCATTCCTCGATGCGATGTGCGCCGACAAAATCGCTCAGCGCTTGACGCACCTCGACCTCTCGTGGGTCAACGGCGTTGCTACCGAGAGGGTGCAGGCCCTCTTGCCGCAGCTGCCGGCGCTCGAAGTTCTCGGGTACTATGGCGAGCGCATTTTGCACTAAGTCGCACTAAGCTTTAATACACAAGCTTTAATACACACTACTAGTACGAGACTCGGAATCGGAGGAGCGCACGGATGACGCGGCCAACTGCGAGCCGCACCGCGTGCACTTTTCCAAGTCCAAGATGATGTACCAGTTGAGCACGATTGTCCCGCTCACCAAGGAAGACGGTGGTACCGTTCGGTAGTAATCCAGGATAGCACGCGAACACTTCACTCGGTTGACCTCGTCTGCTTAGGCTCGAGGTGCAAGGTTATTTAACGCAGAGTAGGCTACAGAGAGTCCTTGTGTCGTTTTCCGAATCTGCGCGCTCGTAAGGTTTCTTAGAAGCTGGCCAGGGACCGACCACCCAGTGCTGGATGAGCACCTCCCATGTGCCCATGCGAATCTTCTCGCTGTCGCCCGCTCGGCCGTCACCGATAGAAACATCAGACGGCGTGCGCGCGTATTCGTGTTGTTCGCAGTGCATGCGTATTCGTGTTGTTCGCAGTGCATACTAGTACGCTTTACGAACATTATCTCTATAGCGTTCGCTTGGCAAGGTCGCTAAGCGTCTCGAACGACTTGGAGTCGGCGAGTTTGCCGTCCATGGCCGCGAGGCAGATCGCAAAGGCTTGGGTGGCCGAGAGCGGGTGCTTAAAGTCGAGCGTAAAGACGTTTTTGTGGCACGAACACTGGTCGTTCGGGCCGGGGGGCTGGCACGAGACGCGGCCAAACTGCAGCGTCACGTCGTCGTCGTCGCCGTGTCCCTACGCCTCGTAGCTTTGAGAAACGATCACGGCAAGGCCAACGTACGTCGCATTGGAGCTGGAAATTCTTGACCGACGACATGGTGACGCGGCCGTTAAAGTTGAGGACGTGGCCGCGCGCCTTCTCGTCGTACTTGGGTCGCTACAGACGCGCGCGTCAGGTATCGAAAGTGACGTTGTGCACCTTGTTGCGCAGCGGGATGTGGTTGCCATCCTTGTAGAATTCCGTGTTTTGGTACGGCCCCGACTTTTTCTCGTCCATCGACTTGTCACGCACGACGACGACGGGGGCGCCAGCCTCGTTGACTGTTGGGATCGCAATCTGCCAAGGGATGTCCATCGGCGACCTGGAAGCGTTGAGAACGTACAGCCATTTTGCCTGGCCCCATCTTGTCGTACTGGAAATCCAAGACGCCAAGCACGGTGCGCACACTCGACTCGATTGCAGTTGCGCCGGGCTTCATGCCATGGTTGAACACAATGTATTGGGAGCCACTCTAGAGCCAACACATTGATGAGGCCGTCGCGAGGTGGTCGTCCAACCCAGTTGGAGCGCAGCTTGCCAACAATGAGCCCACTGCGGCGGTCCGTGGGCGACCGATCCATCGAGAGGAGGTAGTTGGAGGTTGTGTTCTTGACGCGTTTCTGACAGAAAGGATTGTACCCTCTAGTATGCACATCGAGACGACCGTACTTGTGCGCCGAGTAAGAACTGCTTGTTCTCTTCGAGGAACAAGCGGTACACGGGCCGGAGCAGGTTCGTGCCGCTCTTGTCCCGCTCCACGTAGCACTATCGCCATATCCTACCAGAGATCGATCCACGTCCAAGGACGTACTTGAACGCTCGCCGAGCCTTTCGTGGGCGCGCGCATCACAAACTGCCGAAGGGCGTTGAGATCCATGCTGATCGCGGGCACTGACAATGGCGGTGACACGTGGTCGAATCTACAGCCAGTGGGTCTCTGCCTCTAGTATATTAGAGTCGCTCGCGTACTGCTCCTTGGCGTCCGCCGCGTGCCGAACGCGAGCTACAAACGCACTGGCAACCCAAGTTCAGGAGACGCCACGCGTACCCATCGTATCGTCGTCCGAGTCGTCGTCATCGTCGTCGTCGGCGCTGGCTTTTTGCGGCCGCCCTTGCGCACATAGAGGGCCGCGCCCTTGGCTTGGGCCGCTTCGTTGTCGTCGTTGTCCGAGCTGGCACCGATCTCGTCCATCATGGCATCAAATTTGGACTTGGGTGGCGCCGTCTCGTCGGTCCAGCCACGACGCGTGCCCCACTTTTCTTCGGCCATCGCACCGCGCTGGTTCATGGATGCTCGCTCGCTTTGGGGCGTTATCGACCCGTTTTAGCTCAGTGTATTCCCGGCACCCCGACCCCTTGCCCCCCAAACTTTTGATTGATTAGCCGCCCACGGCGATGTGTCTGCCAGTGTCTCTTGTCGATGCCACACACGACATTCTGCTCCGCATTAGCGCTATATTTTAGACACGTTTCCTTCTACTCGACGAGTGATGTCTTGGACTTGGTCTTTCGCGGTTTGTGGAACGACGGCGTACTCGGGGGGGACTGCACTGCCGGTGGCAGGCGCACGACCTCCTTGCGCGGCGGCTTGGGCTTGATGGGCGACTTGTTGGCGCTGCGCTCGCAGAACGGGTGTTTTCTCGGGTCAAGGTACGATATCCCGTTGTTGATGCTCTTGTCGTAGCTGTACGTTTTCGCCGGGTGGACGACCTACAGCTTCTCTCCGTCCTCGACGTGACGATGGGATTAACGTACGGGCACGAATTTGTCTTGTGTAAAGTTCATGGCCTTTTGGTACCGCTTGTCGCGCTCGTCGTAGACGCGGTCAATGTTGTACTTGGACGACGCCTGGATCGAGGTGCGCACAGCCGGCGGCTGGGGCTTGAGCTGCTGCTTGGTGAGCAGCTTCTTCGGGACCGTCGAGAGCAAGTTGAGTGTGTTGGTGCGAATGTGCGTCTCGACGGGAACGCCAAACGCAGTGGGCTAGACGCACCCCGTCGCTGTCTGAGCAACACAAACAGATGATAGAAAGATGCGTCTACCCGTGCTTGGGCAAACGGTGAGCTATAGACACCGGGCGTCACGGTCGTGCCCACGAGGTGGTGCAAATTCTGTGTGATCTTGACGAGCTCGTCGCGCGACTCTTCCTCGACGCGGACAAGCTCCAGCTGCGCGGGTGTGAGTCGCAGAGTAGCCACGGGTACGTACCGCGCGCTGCTCGTCCAGTCGCTTCTGCACTGTCGCGCGGAGCGCATTGCCTTTGGCTTCGAGCTCGCGGAGATACGTCTTGCGCGTCGCAAAGTTGTGCACGTGCTGTCGCGAGTAGTAGCCTACGCCACGGTGTGTTGCCATTGCTTGTGCGCAACCGACCTCGGTAGCGCGTCTGGATGAGGCGGGCGAGGTGGTGGAAGCGCGCTTGCTTCTCGAGATGTCTCCTTCGCCGGCGGGCTTTCTGCGCCTTGTGCCGGCCCAAGTGCCCGCGGAAAACTCGCGCGATGAGAATCTCGGCCGTCCTAGCACCACAATACATACCTGTACGTAGTGGGAAACGCTGCTACCGCATGCGGCTGATGCTCGCGCGGACGCGCTGCCCGCGGAAGATGCGCTGTATGCAGATGGCCGCCGCAAGCTCCGTGGCCGCGTTCGCAACCGCGTCCCTGCAGTCGTCGTTCATGAGTTGGCATGCTTGCAGATAGCAAGGTACCGCTGGGCGTCGGCGAGGAGCGCGAGCGTCGTGGCCCGCGCCGCCCAGCACGCGAAGAAGTCGGCCATCGGGCGTTGGGAAACGACCTCCGGTCGGCGACGCTGCGTTGTATTTTTAGGTCCACGAGCTTCGACAGGCAGCAGCATTTGTGTCAACCAAATGGAAGCGACCGTCGGCGCCAAACGACGCAGCTTTCTCGAGCGGTGCCACGCTGTGGGTCGGTGGATCGTGCTGCCCAGTGTTGAATTGGTGCCCTCGTCCATGGGCGGTCGAGCAAAGACAGCAAGTGATGAACGTCACAACACGGGTGGTAGCATTATGCAGCTTAGAGGTTTTACATCGAGTGCATCTTGAGCTCGAGCTTGAAGAAGGCGACAAGAACGCGAGCGCACTCAAGATACCGCCGACGAGCACCGGGAGCGCGTAGCCCATCGGCGACTTGACGAGGATCGACGAGAAGATAAAGTTGAGGAACTGGCCGAGGCAGTTGGCCGAGTTGAAGGCGCCGGCAAACAACCCGAGGTTGTTGTTGGCGCCGAGGCCAATGACGTGGATGATCGTCGGCATCACCAGCGACGAGAGCGCGCTCTGCGTCGCGCAGCACATGACGATGATGAGCATGTCGAGCCACACGATCTTGGAGAACGCCATCGCAATCAGCAGCGTCTGCGGGATGATCGCGTACGTGAGCACGCGCTTGGCGCCAAACTTGCGCACGAGGAGCGGCAGGATCGCGAGGAAGAGCAGCGAGACGCAGTTGAGAATCGTATCGGTCGTGCCACTCGCGAGGCGGACGCCGTCGTTGAAGTTTTGCTGCGCTTCCGTGCACGGCGGGAGGTCGTCGTGGCCGCACTTGTCCGCGCCCTCGGACGACCCGCCCTTGACGACGATGCCAAAGAACTGGCCCTTCGCGCCCGTGTACGCGGTCCAGCCGTACTGAATGAGCACAAACATGACGGCGTAGACCTTGAGGAGGCTCGGGAGGAGCTTGATGCCGGTCCAGACGGCCGAGAACGCCGCGCGGATCTCGTCCTTCTTGTTGACGGCGACTGCGGGGACGTACGGCGTCTCCTTGACGAAGAAGCAGACCGACATGGTCGTCACGAGCATGATCACGATGAGCATCGCCATGAAGGGCTTGATCGACTCGTGGGCAGCGCCGAAAAAGAGAATGTAGCCCGAGACCGCAAACGAGCCCGCGATCGAGTAGGCGCCACCGATCGAGGCGGCGGTGACTTGGCGATCGCCGGCAAAGTCGGCGATGATGAGACCCGCGGGGACTTGCGTGACGTTGCACGTAATGTCCATCCAAATGTAGCAAATCACCGTGAAGAACGTCGTCCACTTGCGCGAGACGGGGAGGTTCTTGGCGTAGTGCTCGGTGAGCTGCGACGACTTGGTGTCGCCGAGCGCCTCGCCAATGTCGACCGTGTGCATCATGATGAGCCAGCAGAGGGCGCTCGTGACCGCACCCCAAAAGAGGTACGGGCGACGACGGCCGTACTTGGACGTGCAGTTGTCGCTGAGGACACCGACAGTGGGGGCGACGAGGAGACCAGTGGTCGGTCCCACCAGCTGGACGACTTGGACCCACGACGAGTCGAGAAGAATTTCAAGGAGCGGGCCGAGCGCGGCCCACTGCGCCGCCCACGCCATGTTCATGGCCATCTTGGGCGCGCAGAGAAGCACCATGAAGAGGATCGAGCAGCCTTCGACGGGCGCGGCCGCGGTCTCTTCGCCGGCTTGCTTTTCGACGTCATAAATGTCCTTGGGCGTGGTCACGACTTCGTAGTCGGTCGCGGCCTTCGTATCGGCCATGGCGGTTTAGGATCGAATTGGAAAATGAATCCGTCGTGCTCGCTCACTGCAAGGAGCCCCAAGAAGAGAGAAAGGACAGAAAGACAGCCTCTAGGATTGACAGAAGCGCGCGAATAGAAAAGATCGTTGCCTGCGTGACTTGGTGTGCGGAGCGTTGTCGCCACCCAGGTCAACTAGGTGCCTGCAAGGCCGAGTTCAACGTAGGAACGATTGCATGCTGTGCAGCGCAAGTCGCCAACGGAATCCTTGATTTAGTAATCGCTTCGCCTCGGACCTCGGAAAAGGAGGTTGCTTGTACAGGCGCAGACAGGCGCGGGCGCGCTTCTATAGCGCAAATGCAAGCCCACGATGGTCCTTACAGGAACACTTCAAGCGTGGCGCGCCGCCATCACGTCACGCGCTGGGAAGGAGACCAATCACGATCAAAGATACGCCTCGGCCCATCAACGTTCGGGGTGCAGTGCATCGATTGATGCAAACATATGGCGCCAAGATCCTGTCTCGCGACAAACGGCAACTTCAAGTTGAAATTTCAGGAGGTTTCCGGTCCATCGAAAAGGCAGCACCATCGCCACCTACCTGCCAGAAGAGGCTGGTGACGACGGGCTCTTCCATCCTGTGTTTCAAGTGATGAGGTAAAGGAAGAGAATGCGACCCGACTGGGACATGGGTATTGTTCCGTTTTGCCTCAAGCAACGCCTGTCGACCGAGTCGGCAGTCACGGGTGCGAGCACTGCGTCGGCAATAGACACGTTATCGATGTGGACTCAACCAGCGCACGGGTTTCTAGGTGCGACCCAGGAGAGATAACTAGGTGCGACCCAGGAGAGATAACGCCATCGCTCCATGGTGTACTCGAGCACACATGGATCGGTGAGCACTCTAGACCAATGTAGTGGGGCTGCCGAGGGTGAGGTGCGCTCCATATTCGCCTTTGCCCGCCCGGTCGTTTCTCGCTGGTAGGTGTTGACATGACCAGCTGGCCTTGGACCAGATTTGGTGTCGCTCACATTTTCTGGTCTCTTGACTTGTGGTACTGGGTACTTATATCTAGCGCAACCTGCAGACGCAACAACGAGCTAGCGTGAGACGAGGTGTATTCAAACGAATGGCTGGTCGACGCCAGCCCCGTCGATGGCGGCCAGCGCTAGCGATCCGCCCGCGTCACGAGGACGCCGACGCTACTCCGGCGCCATCACGTCTGCCGAGAGAGCTCACTGCGAGAGCAAGAATGCAACGATTTGACCGCCGTCGCCTCCGCGACATGTCGTGGGTATATTCCCAACGGTTTATCGCAGAAGATCTCGCGTGTCGAGGTCGACCGCGACTTGATCGTGGTGCTCGATCGCGCTTCTATTGCCGCGCAAAAGCCTTCCAACGCCGGCATGCCCGTTCGCAGCGGCTTCTTCGACGGCATGGACGGTAACAGGCGCGCCGGCGCTCCGCAGTCGCACGATCAACGCGGTTTCCGCAGCCGCCGCGTGGACGACGCGTGCGCATTGCGTCTCGACGTGCGCCTCGTAGAGGTACGCTATGCTTTCGGCGCACGCGTCTTTGATGGCAGCGATCATCGCGCCAATGGCCCAGTGCTCGCCGAGCAGACTCGTAGCATAGTAGGCGCTCAGAGCTTGGAGCTGCGCACTGTCGTTGCGCTGCGCCACGATAGCTGGCAGCTCGTGGCGCCAGCCGTGTCGACGAACCGCGCGCCCGCGCTGCATCAAGATCGCGCGGTGCTGTAAGAGATGCGAGGCGATGAGCGAGAGGTTGTAGAAGACCGCCATGTCGATCGCATTGTCCGAGAAGAGGTCGGCGCACGCGAGGATGCGCTCAACCGCAGCCGCGTCGCCCTCGTAGATGGCCAAGTGCAAGACAAAGCGGGCTTCACGGTCCGTCTCGGAGAAGAGGAAGAGCTCGCGCACGCTGAGCGTCGAGACGCTACTCGTCGGCTGCGTGAGCCGGCTCGCGACGTGGCGGCAGAGGTGGTACCGGCCGTCGGTGGCCGCGTCAAAGCCGACGGCCGTCGCAAACTCGACAAACCGGCTGCGCACGCACTCGTAGACGCCACGCTGGTAGCCAAAGACGAGCGCAGCGATCGGCGGCAGCCCGAGCACCGTCGAGGCGAAGGACGCCATGCTGGTCAGTTTGAGAAACGGCGGCGCGTGATTGGTGCGGGTGATCAAGGGATGCGCTGTGATTGGCGGAAACATCTCGACAGCTGGCGTTGTCTGTTGTGCATTGGTGGACAACCTGTGCCTCCCGTGCTATCCATGACGCATTCGCCGCGAAATGCAAGTTGCTACAGTATCACCCCTGCGGCCCTAGCTCCTCCTGCAACGCCAGGTCGCCCGTTCTCTGTACCAAGTCCGCGTACGAGTTGCACGAGATGGGCAGCGTTGGTTAGAGCGCGCTTTATTCGACGATTCCTGCCTACAAGTTGATACCTCGATACGAAAGCAACGCTCGGCAACAGGTTGCCGCTTATAGTTCGTCCTTGCCAAGGCCGAGTTCGGCCATGATGTCGTCGTCGTCGTCGTCCGCAAAGCTCTCCAATGTCGCGTCTTGGCCGTCCCAGCCGGTCGTCTTGGCGATCTGGGGCAACGTCTCGTACGGGAACGTCGACTGGCGACCGGAGAAGATGCCCTCCAAGTAGGACGCAATCGAGGTCGAGTCGAAGGCCGCGTGCATGACCGAGTAGCGCTGCTTGTCCAAGTTGATGGCGAGGACCGACGGGTACCCAAACGTGAGCCCGAACGCCTCTTCGAGCGCCGCTTGGTTGCCGCCTTGGACCCACGCAAAGCGGAACGGCTTGCCGCGCACGAGCTTGGCCGCGCTTTCGACTTGCGCCAAGTAGGCCTCGCGACCGGCCTTGCCGCCGTCGATAATGTGCGGGAGGAGCGCGAGCACGCAGATGGCCTTGCCCGCGCAGTGGTCCAAGAGCACCTTTTCCGACGTGACTTCCGGCAGCTTCATGCCGCCGCCGAGCGTCTCGAGCTTCTGCAGCGCATACGCCGTGATGCCACTGGCCTGGCGCGGGCCTTGGTAGTCGGTCGCGTCCGAGGCCGACGCCGCATTCGGGCCAAACACCTTGATCGTGGGGAAGCCTTTGATGCCGTACTCGGCCGCCTTGGCTTCGTGGGCCGTTGCGTCGAGCGCACCAAGCTTGACTGAGCCGCGGAGCTCGGACGCTGCCTGCTCCCACTCGGGCGCGAGCGACTTGCAGTGACCGCACCACGGCGCATAAAAACTCGACAAGCCACACGTCGCCGCTGTTCAAGACGAGCTCGTCAAACGTATCATCCGTGAGCGTGACAACGTCCGAGGACGACGACGACGACGGCTTGGCCTTGGCCTTCTCGGCCTTGGGCTTCTTCTCAGTCTTGGTCTTCTCCGCCTTGCCCGAGAGACGGGCCTTGGCGAGCTTCGACGCTTCGCGAACACCTGCGTCGACAATGGCCTTGGCCGAGCGCTCGCCTTGGTAGTCGACCGGCGCGCGCTTGTTGTCGCCAAAGATCTTGATTGTCGGGAAACCCTGGACGCCAAACTGGCCGGCGAGGCTCTTGTGCTCGTCGCAGTCGACGGCGGCGACGTTGACGATGCCATCAAGCGCCTTCGCCGCCTTCTTCCACTCGGGCGCGAGGCTCTTGCAGTGGCCACACCACGGCGCGTAAAACTCGACGAGCCAGACGCCCTTGCCTTCCTACGCGCATGCATCGTCGTCCATGGGTCATGGGAGCAGGCGCGAACGTACGATGACTTCCTTCTGGAAGGACTTGGGGTCAAGATTCTTGACGGCGCCCGCCGACGTGTAGAAGCTCGAGCCCGCGAGGCTCAGCGCGCACGTGGCAGCGAGGACGACCAAGGTCAGGAGCTTCGTCGCCATTTTCCAAAATACCGTCTTGGGCGACCCGTGATCGCACCGGTAGCCACGACGCAGGATGCCATTGGTCAAAATGCACTGGATTTCCATGTTTCAACCAATGGGCGCGGTCTGTCGCCGCACGCGGCTAAAAACACCCCACTTTCTAGAAGCTCCGATCTTCCCTTGTTGGATCCAAGTTACCGTTGGAGCTTGAACCGATTTTGTCAAGGAATGCTGGAACGGAGCATGTCGTCGCATGCCACATGCGTGCGTCCGATGAATTCCACCGAAAAAAGTACGATGGGACCCCTCAATCCTGAACTGGTTTTCAGGAAAGCCACTTATTTTTTGACTTGCACTGAGTATGAGCAAGGACTCCACAGACGACGAAGGCATTTCGCTTCACCGTGGCCTCGGACGTCATGCTTGTGAGCCCACTTGCCACACAACTGTCCGTGCCACACGACTGTCCTTACGGCCAGACCGCAAAGCGCTGGGAAGAGTCCGCCGAGCACATGTGTGTGATCCACGGTGACCTCCTCACGGTCATCAGGCGCCGCCGGCGCTTTGACGACCTTAGGACGGCCCTAGAGAACGATCGAGAGGCACGACGAGGTGTTGGGCGAGAATCGCGACGAGAGGGAATGCGAACAGGGCGTCGTCCATGACCGGTCCAAAGCGAAAAACTTCTGCACGTTTGCAAAAACATCCGAACGCGCCACTTTTCATCATTGAGTTTTCTGGAATGTCGCGCGCCGAACAATCCTGAATTCCACCCTTGCAAAAATCGCTCTACCGGTATAGTCAGGACTAGTTCTGATAGTACGATCCAACCCTGAACGGGTTTTCGGGAAAGCCATTGTTTTTTGACTTGCACTGAGTATGACCAAGGAGGCGCCACCGACGACGAAGAAGGCCTTTCGCTTCACGGTGTCGTCGTGTGGGCTCACGAGCTTGGCCTCTTTGAGGAGATCAACGTCCGGGCCACACTCGGACGTTGATCTCCTCAAAGAGGCCAAGCTCGTGAGCCCACACGACTGTCCGCACGGCCAGACCGCAAAGCGCTGGGAAGAGGTCGCCGAGCACATGCGTGCGATCCACGGTGACCTCGTCAGCATCGTCGGGTGCCGCCGGCGCTTTGACGACCTTCTGACGGCCTTCAAGAACGACACTGTCAACGCACTGCGCGCCTCGGGTACCGAGGAGGACGTCAAGAAGCGCGACGAGCTACTCCACGACATCGCGGACCTGGTGCGTCGTTCTTGCCCTGGCGCGCACTTACAGGTCCATGTAGATGGACGTCCGAGCGAAGAAGAAGAAGGGGGCAAAGGAAGACAAGGTTGAGAGCGACGGTCATCGCATGCGTGCGGCAGCGCTCAAGCGCAAGACGACCGACGGCGACGACCCGGAAGAAGGCGAGAGCGCGGAGTCCAAGAAGAATAGGAACGAAGGCTTCGGCTCGATCAAGGACGTGGCGTCTGTTGTCGCCGACTTTACATCTATGATGGAGTCTTTCAACAAGCTCAGGGAAGCCGAAATCTCTGCGAAGAAGGAGGAACTCGCAGTGGCCCATCGTCGACTTGAGCTTGATCAGCAACGGTTCCTGCTTGAAAAGCAGAGCGCGAAGCACGGTTCCAGTTGGAGCGATGGGAGCGGGAGATCCAGCTTGAATCCATGCGTAGCAATATCGAATTGATGCGCTCTCTCAAAAACAAGCTCTAAGCCAACGCGATCAATTCTTAGTCGATACAGGAGTCGTCGACGCTCCTAGACCGTCTTGTGGAGTCCTCGGCCGCCGTGGCGGACCAACGTGGCTCGACACTTGGTCTCCTTGCTTCACACAAGTACGGGTCTTGGGCAGCAGTACGGCAACAGTGTAGTTGGTGCACACACTACTGCCAAAGCGTCGGCCCACCTTGGACTGAAGCAATCATGGTGGCGTTATATGATGAGGTACCGCGTCCGTGCGATTAGCATAACTACATGTGGATTCCTCAAGTTGAATCTACTACTGGTCGATGGACTTGCTTGGCTCGTCCTCGGCTCCTCGGTGGCGTTTCCGCAGTCGGGTGTCGACTGGTGTCAGTACTTCGCAGAGCATCGAGAGCAGGTCTTCGTCCGGCACGAGGCGATTCCACGTGTCAATTTGATAGTCTTCGTCGCCTTCGTTGTCCGTCGACCGCAGCGTCGTGGCTGGAATCGCGCCGACAACCCCGAGCAGCTCGATGGTTCGGGGTCGCAGCGCAGGACACAGCTCGTCGTTTTGGCGCGTGCTGCACTTGGCGCAGAGGCATGCTATCGTCAGCGCCACTCGCAGCGCCGTGACGTGGTCGGTGTCGGGCGACAGCGGTGCCTTGGGCAGCCCGAGCATCGCCAGGGTCGAGGCCACCACGAGCCGGCGCATTGCATCATCGAGCACATCGAGTTTTGAGAGCTTCGCGAGCAGCGGCGCCAGTAGCTGTTGCTGCAGGCTCTTTGGTCGTCCGAGGAGGCCCGACACGATGGCTTTGGCCAGCGATAAGCTCTTCTCCGGTGCCCACGTGAGCGTAAACTCCAATGCCTTGCACGCGAACGCGACGCGTCGGCCGTTGCAGCCCTCGTCGCCACCCGTCGATCCGATGGAATTCGGTGGGAACGAGTAGCGGGTCGTCTCCAAGAGCACGCTGGGTGCCCGCAGCACCATCGCGGTCAGCGCTGCACGGACGTCATTGCGCCATGTGTATGGACTCGTGACCTCTGCCACCGCGCAGATGGCGGCAATGATTACGTCCCCCGACGCTAGCCACAGCGGCGCGTCGTCTACAATGTCACCGAGACGGTCCGGACAGTCGGTGACGACAAGAAGCAAGCGGCCCGTCATCGATCGAAGGGAGGCGGTGCGTCGACTGCAGCGCGTCTTGTCAAACAACAGCTTAGCGTACGGTGCGAGTGGTATGCGCGGGTCGTGCCGGCGGGCAAAGGCGAGTGCGGGGGCCAGCACGGACGCGCCTGGCATGCGTCCTCTCATCACGAACTCCACCAGGTCCCGCGGCAGCAGAAACGAGTGGACGTGGACGACAAGCGGTGCCGGTAGCTTCGCCGCCAGAGGCTGGCGCTCGGCGACGTCGAGCGATGTCAAGTGCGACTGCAAGAGCAATGCGTGCTGGAGCAGCGTCATGTCTCTGTCCCCGTCCCGGTTGCCGTTCAAATCGGGCACCTTGGCGTCGACGAGCGCCACAAAACACTGCGAGACGAGCTCGATCGGATGCGACAGCACCGGGCAGACCGGGTCCTCGCTGCGGCCGAGTAGACTGGCGAGCCATATGTACGGCAGGTCGGACGAGGCATGTCGTCTGCAAAAGTGCTGCAGCGCCAGCGACAGCGTCGTCCAGCCGTAGCGTTCGCCGCAGTGGTATAACAGTGGTCCCATTGTCTTCGCTGTCATCCGCGCGTGCACTTCGCATTGCGAGGCGCGGTGCAGAAAGGTCGCGACCAAGTTTGCGTCGTTTAGCTGCAGCAAGAGACGGAGGAGCCGCGTGGTGTACGGCGTGTGGGCGTCGTTCTCGGCACTGCAGACGCGGCAACGGATGGCGTGGCCAACGTCGGCCTCGGCGCTGACCATCTCGAGGACTGCGTGGGCCATCGCGGTGGCGTCCGTGTACCCTTTCATGTCACTCGGCTCGCCCGCGATCGCACACCCGAGGTCAAAGAGCGCGATCTGGTGCCGATAGAGCCGCAAGCGATGCGTCTTGGGCCAAAAGACCAGCGCGAACGGTCCATGGGCAAACTTGGTATGGATCCAGCCGTCCACGTCGGCCCACAGCACGTCGCCTTGCATGTGCGTCGGCATGGTCGTGCCGGATGGAAACACCGCCTTGTCCACGTACCAGCTCTGCACGCCGTCCATGGCGCAGCGGGTGCGGTGCGCCGTGACGGACACGAGTGCAACGTCGAACGCGCCCGAGTCCTCAAGCGCGTCGAGAATGGCTGCGTCGACGCCGCGGAGGTTGGCGACGTCCAGCGCGGCGCGCGAGAAGACGTGGCCGAAGCGATAGGCTCGGGACAGCGGGATGCCAATGCGGGCGTGGTACTGGAACGTCGTTTGCGCTAGCGCCTTGAGCGCGGCGACCGCCTTGCTCGAGCGACTTGGCATCGCAGGCGACGTGTAGACAAGCGAGAAAACAAGGGTTGCGCAGACGCCGCTGTAGATGGGCTCGGCGTGGGCGTAGCGGGAGCTGTCAAACACGACCCACGCTCCCGATGGCAGCGCCTCGGCGTGCGGCACGCCGTCGTCACGCAGTAGTGAGAGATCGCCGCCACTATGTACGCTTGGGAGGGGCACAAGCAAGGTGCTAAACGCACCGGCAGGCGGCGCCGCGACCGCAAAAGCATCGTCATGCCCCGTCGCATCGAGCGCCAAGTGCGACAGGACCATGCGGAACGGTGCGCGGAGGGCGAGCCGCGTTGCGACGACCGAGCGTACATCGGTCTCGAGCTGTTGGAGCCATTCGGCGTTGGAGATGACGAGGTCGGTCGATGGAAGCAAGGCCAGGCGTGGCCAGGACGAGGTCGGGCAAAAGGCAGCAGCGTTCTCCAGCGGCAACGCGAGTGAAATGCCCTGCACTGAGAGCTGCGGGGCGATCGCTGGCAGTGCGTGGCTGCAACTCGGGCCAAGCGGGACGCCAAGTGAGCGCAGCGCGTCGGCGTAGCTCTCCAGCACGACCACCATGGATCCGAGTAGCAACCAATAGCGATGATGAAAATCGTCGTGTTGGACCATCATTCTACATTTTGCCCTGTCGCAGCACCGGTTTGCATTGCACCACTTTACTCACCGGCTCACTCAGTGACGCTCCCTCACAGTGAACGTACCGGTATGCTTGACGTAGTGGGCGTTGTCATGTGATCCATAGGTGCTCTGTGCTATCGTAACGTCTTTTTGTGGACGAGACCGCAGTTTCATTTGCCAGTTATCTCAACTTGAATGACTTTCTACTAACGTTCGTGCAAACGGTAGTACAATGTACTAGTACGGCATAACCACTCACTCTATCGTGCGGTCTCTCGTCTCTTGTGGCCACGCGCCGGCGCATCATGGACGACCTGCATGCACTGCACGGCGACCAGATCTGTCGACGCGATGCTTCAAGTTTGACAGGATTCGACCACGCTCGGGCCCTCGTACCGCGCCAGCCTTGCCCAAGTACGCTTTCTCTTTCCCAAGGCAAGAAGCGATGGCCCCAACGACAACACTTTGCCGAGATGACAATATTGGTAACGTTATCCGCGCGCTCGACAGCAAGACGCAATGAATTGCCGTTCGGGCATGGACAGTCAATGGCCAACGGTCCAATCACATCGCGCCATCTCTGATCTTTGAACTTCGTTGTCGCCACCCTTCCTCATGGCCACGCGCGAAGGCGGAGGCTACGCGGTCGACGGCTGTGGCCTTCCTGTACGCGCTCCAGTGGCGCCACGTGACTGCGACGGCGCCGGACGGCAGAGGTGCGGGGCAGAAGATCGGCGGCAAAGTCGGGATAGGGGATCCCCGTGGATCCAAGCACGTGATTGGTCGAATCTGGCGGCAGATCCAGCCGGCCATTCATTTTTGGCTTGAAGTAACTATACCTGGCTACACCGGCGCGTAGTCGGTGGTCATTCTCCAAAGACAACACGATGGCCGACTTTGCCCCGGAGCAACTGGAAGCGTGCTTGCTGCAGCTGACGGCCAGCAACACGGCGACGATCAAGGAAGCCGAGGCCATCATCAAGGCGTACCTCAAGACGCCCAGTTCGGTCACCGGCCTCGTCCTGCAGATCCAAGGCTCGGCCCACGTCGCCGTGCGCCAGCTGGCCGCGATCCTCTTGCGCCTCAAGGTCTCCAAGCACTGGGCCAAGCTCGACGATGCGACCCAGAACGGCATCAAGCAGACGCTTCTGACGCGCATCATGGAAGAGTCCGAGTCGGTCGTCAAGTCGGCGGTCGCGCGCCTCATTGCGCAGCTCGCCCGCGACCTCGTGCCCCGCAACGAGTGGCCTGACCTTTTCGCCTGCATCGAAGCGTGTGCCTCGAACGCCAACGCGTCGGCCCGCGCGCTCGCGATGCTCCTGCTCTCCAAGCTCAACGAGACGATCGGCGAGCACCTGTTGCAGCACTTTTCGACGCTCAAGCGCCTCTTCCTTGGCGCGCTCCAGGATGCCGAGATCAAGGTCCGCATCGAAGCCATGCACGCTGCGTGCGGCCTCGTCGAGTTCCTCGAGAAGAAGCAGGCCATCGAGGTAGACACCTGACATCCACACCGTCCTTTCTCACATTGCTCTTTGTACGATTCTAGTTTCAGCAGCTCATTGAGCCGATGCTCCAGGTGCTCCAGGCGTGCATTGCCTCGAACGCCGAGCTCGAAGCGTGCGAGTTTATGGACGTCTTCTCGGAGCTCGCCAAGTCGCCGTTCCCGATGCTCACGAAGGCCCTGCCCCACCTTGTGACGCTCCTTCTCAACATCTTCGTCGCGGACGGTCTCGAGCCCAGCACGCGCGCGGCGGCGTCGAGTGCGCTCAACGCCATCATCGAGGCCAAGCCCAAGGCGCTCGCCAAGGCCAACCTCGTGCCGCAGATCTTTACGACCATGCTCAAGCTCATTGCGTCCGACTCGCACTCGGCGAGCGGCATGTTTGCGACGCTCCTCCAGGAGGACGGCGAGGACGACGACGACGAGGACGAGCCCATCACGCAGCTTGCGCAGCGTACGCTCGACTTCCTCGCCCTCGACGTCTCGCCTAAGACGATCAACCCGATCGTGCTCCAGTGCACGCAGGAGTGCGTCCGGTCCGCCGACCCCAACATGCAAAAGGCCGGCGTCCTCGCGCTTGGTGTTGTCTCGGAAGGCTGCTCGGAGTTTCTCTCGACGAACGTCAAGAGCATCCTCCCGTTCATCTACGAAGCCGCGGCCTCGCCGCACGCGGCGGTCCGCGAAGCCGCGTGCTTTTCGCTCGGCCAGTTTTGCGAGTACCTCCAGCCCGTCATCCAGAACCACCACGCTGAGATCGTCCCGGTCGCGCTGGCGCTCCTCGACGACCCGTCGCTGCCCGTGAAGGCCACGTCGTGCTACGTGCTCGAGGTCTTTACCGAGTCGATGGAGCCGAGCGAGATCTCGCCGTTCCTTGCGGCGCTCGTCGAGAAGCTCGTGGGTCTCATCCGCGCGCAGAAGCCGTCGATCCAGAAGCTTGCGATCT
The DNA here is from genome assembly GCF_000151545.1 of Saprolegnia parasitica CBS 223.65. Taxonomy (NCBI): domain Eukaryota; phylum Oomycota; class Saprolegniomycetes; order Saprolegniales; family Saprolegniaceae; genus Saprolegnia; species Saprolegnia parasitica. The sequence continues at coordinate 472,343 of NW_012156412.1, forward strand.
CGGCGCTTGGGTCGGCCTCGGTCGGTGCCAAGGCCGAGTTTGCGCCGTACTTCCAGGGCGTCTGCGAGCTCCTCCAGCCGTTCCTCGGCATCACGGACCCCAAGTTTTACTCGCTCCGTGGCACGGCCATCGAGTGCCTCGGCTACCTCGTCGTGGCCATGGGCGCCGAGCGCTTTGGCGCGACGCTGCAGTCGATCATGCCGTACGTCTTCCAGACGATCGCGCTCAACGACGTGGAGCTCACGGAGCTCAGCCTCGGCTTCATCATCAACACGTCCAACATTTACAAGAAGGAGTTCCTTCCGTACGTCGAGACGTGCGTGCAGGCGATCTTGCCGTGCCTCCAGCCCGAAGACGGCATCACGATCGTCGGCGACGACGAGAATGGTGTCGCCCAGGGCTTCGAGTCGGACGACGACGACGACGACGACGACGGCAAGTGCACGCTCAGCATCCGCACGGCGACGCTTGAGATGAAGTGCCGCGCGGTCGAGTGCATTGAAGCGCTCGCGTCCAACATTGGCGGCGCCTTCGACGTCTTCGTGCCCAAGCTCCTCGAGGGCTTGAGCCTCCTCGTCGACTACATCCACGAAGACGTGCGTGGTGCGGTCGCCGAGGCCTGCGCCGCGCTCATTGTGTGCTCGTTCTACGCGGCGACGCCGGCGGCCGAAGAGAACCAGGTGTGGGTCCAAGGCCAGGTCGACGCGAGTCTTCTGCACCCGCGCACGAAGGAGCTCCTCGACAAGCTCACGCAGGACGTCTTCCTCGAGTTCCTCGAAGACCCCGAGAAGATTGTCGTCGAGCGCACGCTTACGGCGCTCACGACCTTGTCGGCGACGATCGGTCCGATCGTGACGGCGCCGTACTTTGAGCAGCTGCTCACGATCGCGCAGGCGATGACGCACGCGCACATTTGCCAGGACGGGTACGACGAAGCCTCGGAGCACGACGAAGACGAAGACGACGAGGACCTCGAGGGCGGCAGCGTCCTCGACAACCTCACGGAGCTCCTCGGCTCGATGGCCAAGTGCTTTGGCCCGGCGTTCGACCAGCTCTGGTCGCAGCTCTTCCCGTTCGCGGTGCAGTACGCCAACGGCCCGCACCCGGACAAGGACCGCGCCGCGATCCTTGGCTGCTTTGGCGAGGTCCTCCCCGAAGTGCAGAACCTCTCGTACGTCCCGACGGTCCTCCCGCTCATGCTCAAGGCGTGCGCCGGCGAGAACACGTCGGTGCAGCGCAACGCAGCGTTTGCGCTTGGCATGCTCGTCAAGATGTCGGGCGCGTCGCTGGCGCCGCAGTACCTCCAGGTCCTCCAGGCGCTCCACCCGCTCTTTGCCAGCGAAGAAGAAGGCGTTGTTGACAACGCGGCGTCGGCTGTCGCCAAGATGATCATGACGCACCCGGACAGCGTGCCCCTCGACGCGGTCATGCCCGTCTTCCTCAAGGCGCTGCCGCTCAAGGCCGACTTTACCGAAACCGAGTCGGTCTTTACGTGCCTGCTTGGCCTGCTCCAGGCGCAGAACCCCGTCGTGCTCAACGCGATGCCGCAGGTGGCCGCCATCTTTGCGCAGTCGCTCTCGGAAGACTCGGACGTCGACGACGACGTCCAGGTCAAGATCCGCGCCTGCGTGCAGTGGCTCGTCGCGACCTTCCCGGACCAGATGAAGGCGATCGTCGGTGCCATGGACCCGGCGGCCCAGGCCATCCTCTCGACCTGCGTCTAAACACATTGGAAAAGGGTCGCGTGGCTGTATTTAGATTTTGTTAATATATTGTCTATACGCTTGGCACAATCATCACCCATGTAAGCAACTAGCACATCGACAAATATTGTCTTCATGTGTGGAAAATATTGCAACGTCTTTCGAAACAAACCAATTGTAGGACGCCAGTGAAAATCGATACTACACCATGCGTCACCGTCATCTTCTTCATTCATGGATTCATTCTTATTTACGCAAATACACAGTCGCCTAGTGCTTGCGACGCTTCGGAGGCGGGCCGCCGTGCTTACTGCCGCTGCTCTTGGACTTCTTGTTCTTTTTCGGTGCTCGTCGTCGCTCTCCTCTTCCTCGCGCGCCTGCTTTTCGTGGCGCATGAGGTCCGACGCGCGCGCCTCCTTCTCGAGCTCCTCCCACGTCGGCCCATCGTCCTCGTCGTCGTCTTCGTCGCCCGAGCCCGCGTCGCTCGACTCGTCTTCATCGACCAGCGACACATCCGAGTCCGAGTCGTCCGAATCGTCGTCGTCGTCGTCATCGTCGTCGTCGCCCGAGCCATCGGCTTCAAACTCCGACTCTTCTTCGTCGCTGCCGTCTTCGTCGTCGTCGCTGCCGTCCATCTTGAGAAACTCCCAGCCCGCGGGCTTCGGGACACCGTCCTCGTCCGTGTCGAGGTAGAATCGGTCGTCCGACTTGATCGTCGCCATGATCTGCTTCCAGTTCAAGTTGGCCGTGCCTTCGGTAAAGCAGATGTCGATATCGTCGAGCCACTCCTTGATGCGCTCGAGCTCTTGCGTCGAGATGGCCGAGACGCGCACCGGCAAGATGTCAAAGTTCTTGTGGATGAACACCATATCAAAGTTCTTGGAGCCAAAGAAGACACGTTCGAAATGCACGTGTTCGACGTCGTCGAGGAGCGTGATGAAGAACGGAAACTCGGTCAGCGACACGAGGCAGTGCACCGTTGGCTGCAAAAGCACCATCTCCTTGAACGGCGTGCCCGAGAAACCGAGCTCTCGGTACGGAATGTCAAACGTAATTGTCTTGTCGACGCGCTCGCTGACGCTCTCGACCTTTTGGCAAAAGTCCTTGAACGTCGTGTTGAGCTTCTCGCGGAGCGCGCGCTCGCGGCCCTCCTCGTCGAGCTCGTCCGGGTCGTACATGGACCGGCGGCGGTTGTCCAGCGCTTGAGACGACTCGATGACCTCCGTGTAAAACTGCACGTCGCGGTGCTTCTTCTTGCCAATCATAATGTGGTGCTTGAGGTGAAAGTGGATGAGCACGACGAGCTCATTGTCGCACGGCTGGAAGATCGCGTGCTTGATGTTCGAGTACAGAATGTCGAGCTTTTGGTTCTTGTTGGTCGTAAAGCGGAGACCGTTCTGGTGCGCTTCGAGCGTCCCCGTCGTCTTGCGCCCGCTCAAATGCGGCCGCGCACTCAGGTCGCTGAGCCGCGGCACGCGGCGGTCGCGCGTCAAGATCAAGTCTTCTTGCACCACGAGGTCCGACTCTTCCTGCTCTTGCTGCTCGCGCTGCTTGACGCGCTTCTGGAGCTCCTTGATCAGCCGAAACTGGTTGTTGAGGTTGTGCGCGTCCGTCGAGCGGAACCCGAGCTCCTTGATAAACATGAGCGACGGGTGCTGCGCGACAATGGCCTGCAGCGCCGGCGACGCGTCCTTCCCAAGCGTCCCGCCAACGCCCGGGCAGTGAAAGTTGATGCGGAGGTACGTCGCCTTGTCCTCCTCCGACTTGCTCACGTTCTTGATCGTCGAGATGTGGAACGGCACGGCGACGCCGTTGATGGGCACAATGACCGCTTCGTGGCGCATGTCGACCGACACTTGGCGCGGACGCAGCTCCGGGTACTGCGACGGGTGCTTGTACGCGACGATCGCGTGCTTGTCCGAGCGCTTGCCCGTGACCGCGTCGCTGCTCTGCTCTTCGAGCCGGCGCATGGCTTCCTCGCGCTTGCGCTTCATGAGCTCGGCCTGGTGACGTTCGCGGCGCTCCTGGTCCGTCTCCTTGCCTTCGAGCGCGCGCTGCTGGTCACGGAGGCGCGACTGCAGCACATTGTTGCGCGTGCTCACGGCGCCGCCATTGTCGTCGTCGTCGAGCTCAGCGGCCTCGACCTTGGTCGGCACCTTATTCTTCTTCGACTCTTTCGATGGCTTGCTCGACGAGTCCGTGTCCTCAATGTCGTAGTGGATCTTGCCCCACGTCTTTGGCACCTTGGTGAGCACCTTGTTCTCGTCGGCCGAGACCGTGATCGTGTCGGCGAGCAAAATCGAGTACGTCTCGGGAAGGTGCTTTGGGCGGTTGTCGCCGAGCGGGATGTTGTGGAAGCCAATCGCAACGTTGAACGCTTGGCCCGCCTGCACCAATTGGTGGTTCTTGGTCGCGAGAAGCATCGACGACTCGCGAAAGTCGAGACCAATGCCAAAGCCGAAGTTCTTGTCAAGAGCTTCGCGAGCTTGGGGTTCTTGGACTCGACAAACTTGGTCACCTTCTCGACGACTGACGAGATCTTCTTGCCCGGGCGGAGCTCGGCAATGCAGAGCTCTTGCGCGTCCAAGAGCAGCTCGTACGACCGCTCCATCGACTTCATGGGCGTGATAAAGTACGTGCGCGCCACGTTCGAGCAGTAGCCTAACCATCGAGTAAGCACATGTGGAGTGTGGAATGGATGGACGCACCCTTGTAGCGGGAGCCCAACGAAGCAATGATGACGTCAAACTTGAGCGACGACGAGCTGCTTTGCGCGCTCGGACGCAAGTCGTACGTGCCGCCCGACTGGATGATCGGCGAGTAGCACGACTCAATGTCGTCGGGGCTCAAAGCGACCTTGATCTTGCCCGGGTCTTCGTAGATACCCTCGATCTGCGCGCTGAGCACGTCGTGCTTGACCTTCTTGTCTTCATCAATGATGCTCTCCATGTCTTCGATAAACTTGAGCTGGAAGACCTTCTTCGTGAGTGCGGCTGCCCAGCGAATGTTTTCCTAACACATGCATTCTGTGAGTGCGCCTGTCCAACGGTACGATGCTGCGTACAAGCTCTTCCGTGGCCTTGATGCGGAGCGCGGCTTCGATCCCCTTGGAGACATCGACTTTTTCAAAGGCAGCGGCCTCGACTTCCTTGAGAAAGAGCTGGACGAGGTCCCCTTCCGGGTTCTCTTTCGCGAGGACGCCGAGGCGCTTGCCGGCGCCGGACCCTTGCAGCGCCTTGATAAGCGTCTCGTAATTCGCCTTGTTCCCATCGGCCTTTTCGCGCTTGAGGAGCTCAAGCTTGATGTCCGACGTCGCGTTGCCCTCCTGGATGGCTTCGAGCATCGCGTACTTGCGGCCGCTCGTCAAGACGTAGACCGTCGACTGGGTAAAGACCATGAGCGTCTCCGGGAACTCGAGAAAGCCCAAGAGGTAGAACTGCATGATGGCCGACTTGCGGTACCCGCTGTCATCGCCGTTGGGCTTCCCAGCGAGCACGCAGAACGCGTCAACGGCCGGCTCGCCCCACTCGGGGTTCTTCGCATCCTACCCAAGCATGTGCATGAGCCGTCGGTCGCTCCATGGTCCCGCGCCATCTCCAAGGCGCATGGAGGAAGCTTGCTCGCCATACCTGCCAAGACGCATAGACGTTCTTGAGGCGCCGGAAGAAGAGGTCCTTGTCCAGCTGCGGCTCGCCCGACATGCTGCTGCTCCTGTGCTCCTGAACCGGAAATGGGTTTTGTTTGGAGGGAAACTTCACAGAAGCGCTCCGGATACCTATCCGGATTCGATAAGCGCGGTCAACTTGCGCACCACACATTCGCCGGCCCCTCGCGCCAAGATCGGGCGCACGGCCGGTCGCCACGGCGCGCGCTGGCATGTACAGCAGCATCGCATAGCGCATGCTTTGATCTATGAATGCATGGGTCTCTTACTGTTGGCTCAGGCGGCGTGCAGGGCGAGGCGGGGCCAACGTCAGAACTGCTAAACACGTCGTTGACAACGCAAGGCAGCTCTCGAGGCCGGTCGCGATAGCATGACACCAAGCATCCAATGCTTTGCTTGGGATATGTGCAACTTCTAGTACCTGGTAGGCACACGGACTTGGTACGACCACTCCTCGTCATCGACAGCATGACCGCGCTGTGTCGGGTCCTCTGCAATGGCACGCACAGTTGCAACCCAATGGTTGCAACCACCCTGGTGACGACGCGGAGGTCCCCTCGTCCGGCTGTGTCAGTAAGCAAGACCGTCGCGAGCAACTCGTTCATAAAAGCTCCGACGCGGCACACCAACAGACCAGGACGCTTGGACATCAACACGACGACGAGGCTGCGTGTTCTCGTACGTACCAAACACGTTTTAGTCAATCCTCAAAGCTTGTTGTCGTCCTTGAGTGCGCGGAGAACCATATCGATCTGATCCATGGCTTCTTGGAGCTTGAAGACGAGCTCTTCGAGCTGCGCCACCGTGCACGTGAAGCGCTCGTACGTCAACGCGCCCGTCGACGCCGCTTGGATCGTCAGCACAACAAAGTAGAGCGGCTCGTGGATCGTGCCAAAGGTGCTGGAGCGAATGCAGTAGTCCAGCCGCCACGAGACGTCTACCACCCGGTCCAATCGCAAGCCTACCACGTAGTTATGCCGATGGCGGCGCCGGCAACGTGCAATAGATGTACCTGAGACGGACGCCAAGGACTGCACCACCGGGATCGCATCCGATAGGATGACGCAAATGTCTTCGACAACGTTCTTCTGGAAGCCAAGTTCGAGGAGCCAGCGACTGGACTTTGCTCTCAGAACGAACTTTTGGCTCCAAGCATGTCGTTTGTACCTGTTGTTGTCCTTGGACAAGTTTTGCTTGGCCATGTCTGCCACGAGAATGCAAGTTGCAGCGTACGCTTCTTTGAGCGCGCGGGCTTCGTCTACATGGAGAAACGTGGGTTCCCTTGCTCGATCCCGACGTCGTCATACGAGCGCTCGCCGGTAGAGGCAGCAGATCACCGAGGTCCAAGGAAGCTGCATCCTGGCTGCCAATCTGCGTGCCAGCCACGTGGAAGAGCTTCACGAGTGTCGTCGCGGGTAGTTGCACAGCCGCGTGTTGGAGGCTCGCCTCCACGGCGGCGCTCAGTGGCATCACGAAAAAGATCTGGCAACCGGACGCCACCACTGTAACCGGATACAAAGGATCTTCCGCCGCTTTGAGAGCACAAGCTTAGAGGTGATTCTGCAGCTCGTTCAGGAGTGATGTGCAGGAAGCCCAAGGCGCTCCAAGCCCCAGCCAGGCTCGTGGGGATGGTCGACACGGCAAGCAAGCGCGTTGTTGTGGGAGTGTGGGTTCTATCATACAATAGGATATTTTATGGCATCTCGCTATTTGTATGGAATTACACGTAACTGATTAAAATGACAATTTTGAACGACCGACATTCTGGTTTGCTATCCGGATACGGGGTGTGTTTGTCAATCGGCAAATATGTTTTGGAAAAAGAAGGACGCAGCGCCGACTCCGAAGCGAGCCGCCGGCCGACCGACCGCCAAGGCCGACGACGGCAAGTGCTTCATGGGCTCCGTCTCCATGGCCTCATCCGCGCCTGTAGACTATGACCTCGCGCAGTTTGGGATCAAGACCGTGTCAGACAAGGATGTCCAGGCGGATCTGGCCAAGCTCATGGCCGAGATTCAAAGCGACACGAGCATGGACGGTATCAACCTCGGCGACTCGGACGATGAAGAGGCCGCGATCATGCGCGAGATTCAAAAGATGGCGCCGTCGGCGAACCTTCAGCACGCGCTCTCGCTCGGGAGCAACGTCTCGGACGACATGGGCGACAGCGACGTCGACGTCGACGACCCGCTCTTAAACGCAGAGCTCCATGGTCTTCTCGGAACAAAGCCACCGAGCATTGAGAGCGAGCGACAGCGATTGCAAGCACTCGTCGACTTGGAGCGAACGAAAGCGCTCGAGCTCAAGCGCCAAGGGCTGGTTCCCGAGGCCCTCGCCGCCATGCGCGAGATGAAGGCGTACCAAGCGCAACTCGACAGTCTGCTGCTGCCCGAGGTAGACTCTTCTGCGCCCGAGGTGCACACAGTCGTTGATGATAACAGCAGCCTTCAAGTCCCGGATGACGACACGAACAATCCCGGATACGACACGTTGCTGCATGGAGCATCCTCGACGCCTCGAGAAAGCCTCCTGAAACAAGCCAAGAAGCTGCGCACCGAGATCCACGCGCAGAAGCTTGACGCGCTCGCACTCAAGCGCGAGAACCGCGTGCCGGAGGCGCTCGCGGTCTTCCGCAATGTCAAGGTGCTCGAGGCGTCGCTCGCCGAGCTTGAAGCCTCCTTGGTCGCAGCGCCCGAAGAGGCGCCTGCGATCATCGCGGAAGAGGTTGAGCTGCCGCCCATGGTCGATGACAATGAAGACGTTCAAGTCACGGACGAGGACTTGGACGATCCATCGTTCGATGCGGAGCTTGCCAACTTGCACAAACCGGCACCGGCGTCGGTACCGATGCAGCGCGACGCTGCCGACGAGCTCATTGATGCGTTCGAAGACAGTGACGACGACGACGACGACCAGGACGCCGACAACGATGCACACGCCACAGGTTCTTGAAACGTCGCTGTCCGACCAGATTGCGGCGGCCAAGGCCCTCGCCGTGCAGCTCAAGCGGGACGGGCGCATTCCCGAAGCTCTCGAGCAACTCCGACGAGCCAAAGCACTCGAAGCGACGCTCGTCCCCGAGACGACGACACCCGGTCCGTCGCCGGCGGAAGTTGCGCGACTGCAGCAGTACGAAGCGGTGGAGAAGGCGCTCGTCGATGCAGCCAACGCGAGCATGCACGCCGCCAAGGATCTCCTCGCGACCGACCGCGCCCAGGCCATGGCCCAAGTCGAACAGGTCGGTCGTCAAGAGAGCACAAAATCCACTGCGGCTATATCTGTAGCGCAAGTACTATACCACTGCACTCGAGACGCTGCGGGAGGCCCGGCGCGACCCGCTTCAGCCGCCGCCGACACTCGAGGTTGTGCGAGAAACGCGACTTGTCGAGCACGTCAACAGTGCGGTGCGACCAGATGCGATTGTTGTCGCGATCCCGGAGCTCCGGTCCACGAGTCCCGAGGCTAAAGACGTCTTTGTCAAGTTTTCGCTCAACGTGCCGTCGTCGAATCCGCACGAAGGCGTGACGCCGAGCGCCCACGGCAGCTCGAGCGTAAAGTTTGGAGCCGAGTTTACCTTTCCGATCGCGCGCAGTCGCGGCCTCCAAAAGCTCGTCGAGCTGCGCAAGGCCCAGTTTGAGGTGCTTACGACCGCGGGGTTTTGGAAAGCGTCCGAGTCGCTCGGCCGTGGCTCGCTCAACCTCGCGCCGCTCGTCAAGACGTCCGAAATCAACTGCTGGGTGCCGCTCATGGCCAACCGCCGACCGTGCGGCGTTGACATTCACGTACGTCTGTGGATGCGGATCGAGGTGTCGATGTTGTTTTAGGTGATCTTGCGCCTGCGGACACCCTTGGGTGGCCCCGAAATGCGGCCCGTGCACAGCGAAAAGCTCGTGGTCGGCCCATACCCACCTCGGGAGGTGCCGGCGGCGGTCCCCGAGCCACCTGTAATCCCGGCAGTGTCACTTGTCGTCCCAGCAGTCGCTCCGGTTGAGGGGCCGACGACCAGCGTAGCGCTACCCAACGACGAAACGGACCCGCACAGCCTTGACAACATTGTGAGCTACGAGGTCATGACCGACGAGGTAGCCGCCGTTGCGTTGTCGATCGATGGGATGGGAACGTGGGTGACGTAGGTGGAGCGCATCACCAAGCGACTCGAGGCAGGCGCGGTTCCCGAGCTCGTTGATCGCCTCGAGAGTCTCCAGCTCAAGCGCCAGGTATGCACCACCGTTGTTGTGCAACTTGAATCACTGTACTGCGACTAGCTCTTTGAGATTGAGATTCAGTCGGGCAAGCTCAGCCTCGAGATGTACGTGGCACGTCTCCAAGAACGCATCGCGCTCGACAATCAATTGGCGCGGTCCCTGTACAAGCAAGGTAGGTCACGTGACGCCATCGATCGACATGCATAGCTTAATGTTTTTTAGGACAAAAGGGCGACGCCGCCCGCGTCATGCTTCGGGTCAAGATGATGACAAAGGAGCTCGAATCGGCATGAGCGTAACAATGACGACCGAGCATCGGCAGCGTCTCGGCGTTCTTTTCTTATTGAGATTGAAGTTGCTGGCTCTTGATGAACGTCCGTCGTTGCTATTGCAAGACGGTGTGAGCGGACGTTCGTGTTATGAGAATTCATTTGCTTTATCTCTTTCTGTGTTGAGCTGTATTGTATTTTTTTCCTCGTCGAGCCACTTGAACATCATGGTTCCCACGAGCAGGGTGTCGTCGTTTTGATTTAGGTGAAGCCTAGGGCCGGTAAGCCATCGAACAGAATTTATCTAGCATTTAACAGTGTGTCGAAGTAATATTCGCAGTGGTTCGGGTTCTGCTTGTAACGTTATTAGAGTTGTGGGCACTAGTTTGGGCGCATGGTATAGTTGAGCTTTGTGCACTAACGTTATCATTAGACCAGTGTTGGAATCGAGCTGCAGGTGCAATGAGGTTTGATGTACACTACCCAAATGCAAACAAACACACATTGGTTCAAACACTGAGAAGGGTGATAGCCGCGTCCACTGATCGAGTTGGAACGACTTGGACTCCCACCGGCGCGAGATTTCAACTACTAGCATCGCCATTGGGTTCAACAGCACGGCAGGGATTTCCTGTGAAAACACATAATATTTTTCTCAAAGGCATTGACCTACGCCCCACCGTGCAGCAACACAAGAATCGCCAAACCGAGCCCGGAAAAAAAGTCGCTTAAATTTGGAACATCGATAGAGGACACTTTGGAGGTCACAACGCGCTACGTCGTTTGATCGGTTGACGCTGTGGAACCGAGAAATTAATAGACAAAGTTTTCTACTTCGATTTTCGTTTTCTTCAGACATAACCGTTCGGCTGATCGTGCCTCGAGGCGAGGCACGCCAGGGTACGAGGCATGAATCTATCTATCTCGACAATATCGATTGTATAAACACTTGGAGTAGAGCGTTTATGTAGTCCATCCCCTTAAGAGAGATCTCTGCTGCTTTAGTGGCTCGACCAAAGCCGCTCAACCGTTAGCAGCATCGAAGATCGAAGCCAAACCGGTGTGGAGGTCAGCTCCGGATAAAACGGTTTGGTATGCGGACGATGTTGGTATCTTGCGTCGCTTCGGGCGATGGCGGACGCAGCCAAGGCCACGTATGAGGACAAGTACCTGGACCTGCGCGAAGAGAACTTGGCGCTAAAGCGCAAGAAGAATGAACAGGAGGCGACGATCAAGCGGTACGGCCGATCGCTCCACGCGGCGCCTCATGCCATGTAGCATGTACACCAAGCTCGCGATGATCGAGGAGACGCTCAAGCGCAAGGAGCGCGAAGCCGGCCCCGAAGCCACATCGCCAAGTACATTGTATGCTAGCGTGCAGCAATTGACTCTACTTGTTAGCCAAAGCCCACGGGAAGCGCGACTTGGACACGGAGCGCTTTGTCGACGAGCTCAAGCGCGAGAACGCAGCGCTGCGCAAGAAGGCCCAGCTCTCGACCGAGGCGACGCGGCAGCTCAAGGGCCAGCTCACACTGCTCAAGACCAAGCACCCGGCGCGCACCAAGAAGGACGAGGTGTCGACGCCGACGGCGACTCGTAGCCATGCGCAGGCCGCGCCCTTGGAGAGCTATGCGCATTTGGCCCGTGACATGCACCTCGAGAGAAAGGCGAATCGCAACGTGGAGCTCGAAGACGCGTTAAAAGCCCGATTGGTGATCGCCGAGCGCCGTTTGCTGCAACTGCAAACCGAAAACGAAGCGCTCAAGCGCGCCGCCGACGACCACGACGACGACGGCGACAACAACCTCAGTCATCGATCGCATTTGGGCTCATTAGAAGTCGAGCAGCTCCAGCGTGAGCTTCGCGATCGGCAAGCGCAGCTCGTGATTCTGAACGCTCGCTTTGACAACCTCGAGTCGAAAGCCGTGGCGGAGCGCGAGATCCAGGTACCGATGGCACCATCCGAGTCGTGCTTCCAAACGACTCTATAGGAGAAAACGCTGGACCAAATGGAGAGCTTCAATCGCGTCATTCACCGGCTTCGTGCCGAGCTCCAGGACGCACAGATGGCCAAAGAAGAGCTCGAGAAACGGGCGGCCAAGACGAAGGACCTCAAAGACGAAGTCGCGATGCTGCGAGAACAAGTACGACCGAATATGGTCTCATGCAGGATGTGTTTTATCCATCGACGGGATAGAATGCCAAGCTGGAAGAACGCATGACGTCGCTCTGCGAGAGTCCGTTCATTAACGACGCCTTTCAGCGTAAAGAACGCATCGACAAGATCATCGACCTCGAGAAACAAAATGCGATGCTGAAGAAGGCCAACGAGACGCTTTTGGCCGACGCGGCCAAGCACGTGGCCGCGATCCAAGAGCTCCAGAGCACTGTTCGGCTCACAAAGCAAGCAAAAGAAGCGCTTGAACAAGAGGTCCTTCGGCTCAAGAAAGAGCTCGACGAAGAGCGCAACCGGCAGCAGTTCCAGCGACACCAACCGACAACGATTGTTGTCGAGGCGCCGCCGCAGGTCGCCGCTGCACCAGCCAAGCCTCTGCCCAAAGTCGCCAGTCCCATCAAGGTGTCGGTTCAAACCGAGACCTTCGAGCTGCCGCCGCCGTTATCGCTGCCGTCCAAGACAGAGTAGAAAGCTTGTCTACCGAATCCGAAGTATCCACGCCTTGTAGGGGCATGCCGGTGACTGCACGTCGCATGCTTGACGATGCCGCCAGCAAGGAACTCTTTAGCCCATTGCTGACCGACCGCGAGAGCAGGTTGGAGCTCTTGTACTTCGTGGCCAACCATTGAATAGCGTCCATGTGCTCAAGCAAAAGGTGCACACGCTCCAGATCGCCCACCTCTCGTCGACGCAGGAGCTCGAGCGCTGTGAGAAGATGCTGCAAGCGCAAACAAGCATCAACCGGGAGCTCAGCCTCGAGATTGAGGACCTCGTCTCGCGGAAAGACGCCTCGCATGGCGCGCTCCTCAAGAAGATCTCGACGCTCGAGCTCTTGGCCGAGCAGCGCCTCAAGAAAATCGCGGTGCTTGAAGCGCAGATTCGACAACTCAAGTACCTCGCGACGCACCAATCAATATCACGTCCAAACAACGAAGACAACTTGTCGTTGCCCGACAGCGACATGAACGGGGGCGATCACGACGGCGCATGTGTCGTCGCAGGCGCCGACGAACTCGACCAAGGCACGTTGAAACATTGCCTTGCGCAAATGGCGACGTAATAGGCGCATGTAGGTGAAAACCTCTTGGAGATTTGGGTCGTCTCGGCGCATTTCGAGCCGAAATACGTGCATGGCACGAGCTGCACCTTTGTGCTTTGCGACTTTTACGACTTTGAGTCGCAAACGACAGCGCTCCTGACCGGCAGCGACCCCGTGTACAACTTTGCCACGTCCTACAAGGTTGAGTTGTCTCTCTTGTGGTTTTTTTATACAAAAGTGGCGGGTAGATTACGGCCGATGCCTTTTTCCTGCGCTACCTCGCCTCGGACCAGCTTGCGCTTGAAGTCCACCAAGCGATCCAAGGCGATTTTCAGGTCGTCGGACGCACAGCACTGCCCTTGCGCCCGCTGCTCTCGAGTCGAGGCGTCTTGCGGGACACAAGTGTGTCAATTCGCCATACGTCGACGAACGCCATCATCGGCACCATGAACCTCGTCTTGCGCATGGCGATCCCTGTCTCGGAAACGTGGCAGTTGCATCTGCAGGCCCATCCTGCGGACCGCGCCTTCTTGGGCGACACACCGAACCTCGAGAGCGCGCTCGAATTGCACGACGCAGTGAGTCACCTTGGGCCGCTCAACGACCTCGAGGTGCGTCCTCAGCCCGATGGCGCTCAACTTGAAATGACAATACATGCGTAGATTGCAATCGTTGCGGGGCGCAAGCTCTATACGGCGTCGGGGCGTCCACCGAGTGCGTACGTCCACTACCAGCTCCTCGGGTTTCCAGACGTCTTTACGGACATTGCGTCACACACGGCGACGCCGTCGTTTGAACACAGCACGCACCGCTTCTCCGTCTCGGTCGATTTGTGCCTCAAACAGTTCTTCAAGACCGTATCGCTGGCACTGACCATCTTTGACGACAACGAGGCCAATGATGCGAGTGCCGAGTCGAGTGGTGGCGTCCTCGGGACGTGCGAGGTGCCGCTCAAAGCGCTCGCCTCAGGCGACGCCATCAGCGGGTGGTTCGAGGTCCTCGATCCCCGCGGCGTTTCGGCGGGCGAGCTCCTCCTCACGCTGCAGTGGAAGCACCCGTTCCAAGTCCTCACGGAGCTTGGTGCAGCCCCGGTCCATGCCAATGCCCTGACGCTACGTGATGTCCACGACCTCATGGGTCATTTTTCCTTCTTGCAAGACGGTCGCGTCTGCTACAAGTCATTTCTGATCTACGCCCACGCGAGTCTCTTTGTCTCGGCTGGCTTTCTCGAGGTGCTCCAATGGTTTCACTCGGCGATTCGGCACCTCATGCACGAAGCCCACGCGCACGACGTGCCTCTTGAGAAGTTCTTGGCCCTCGAGCCCAAGCTCCTCACACCGGACGTCTTTGTACAGCGCTGCAAAGCTCGCAACCTGATTGTGACACCCGACCACGTCCAGCTCTTGGCGTCCGTCTTGGTGAACCAAAATGGCTTCTTCCACGCGTCCGAGCTCGCATTGCACTTGGACCCGTCGCCGCTGTGCCAAGCGCGCTTTGTCGCCCAAAAGATTCGCGACACGATCCGCCTCTTTGAGCGCCAAGAGAAGCCGACTGCGCTGCTTCGGCCGTTCGAGCGCTACGACCCGACGCAGTGCTACTACGTGAGCCGCGCCGAGTTCAAGCGGGGGCTTGGCGTGCTCGGGTTTCACATCTACGACCCGCAAGAAGTCGAGGCATCGAACGAGCTACGCCTCGAGGCCTCGGTCAGTCTTAAGACACCGACACCCGCCGCGCCCGTACCGCCGAATGGAAAGGATGATGAAGAAGAGCTGCAGCCAAAAGCCGCCATCTCGAGCCGGACCAGATCGCATGTGGCGACGACAGAGTTTGAACAGCGAAAGGCGGCGTTCCAAGAACGCATGAAGACGGCCGCGGCTGCGAGCCAGCAGTCGTTCGTGTTGGATGCACCGACGCTGCCATCAACGGACCTCGCGGCGCGGTCGATCCAGCGCCAATTTCGCCGGACACGGTATCCTAGGCAGTTGGCACCTGCGGCTGAGGTGGTGGCGCCGAAGGACGCCGAGGCGACACCATGCACGATCGTTGACGTCGAAGTCTTTGTCAGTGGGCACATGGAGATGCACGAACACGTGACGAGCCAATGGATCCAGCTCTGTACGAGTCTCGACAACGCCCATGCAGGCGTACTCTCGAAGAAGCAGATGCTGCACGTCCTCAACCAGCCACCGGGCGTCTTGGCGCTCAAGCCCGAGCACGTCCAGCGCCTCCTGACGTACTTTACCACACCGGGGGCGCGCCGCATTGCGTATGCGCCGCTGATCCACTTTTTGCGGACGTGTGCGAGCGCCGTGCAGCAGACGCCGCCGTTGCTCAAGCTCCTGCAGACGCTGCTTCTCGAGGTAGTACTACCTATTTCTTACCATGCCCAGTACGGTCTGAGAAACGTCGGGGTAGGACGCCGACTACGCTTTGTTTGTGGACGCCGATAGCCGTAACTCGGGCGTGCTACCGTACGCCGCCTTTAGCGACCTCTTGCGCCACGTGTGCGTCGGACTCTCAAGCACGCAAGCCAAGCTCATCATGCAGCTCTTCGACGTGAGTGGGTTTGGCGTCGACTACCGCGCGTTCTTCCAGTATATACTCGCGCTGCCGCACAACGTTCAGCTTCAGAAGATCAAGGCCCGCCTCCACCGCCTCAGTACGCCCGTGCTCCAAACCATCAAGGTACTGTGCTGGTTGCTTGATGTACGATGTGCCATCGGTGGTGGTAGCTGGCGCTGGCCCAAGCCCGCCCGAATGACACATTTACAAAGCTGCAGCTGGCGACGTTATGGAAGCAAGCCAACGTCGTCGATCTCTCGTGGTCCGACCAAGCGCTCTTGTGGCAGTACGTCGACAAGCGCCAGGTCGGCAGCATTGACGCGGGCACGCTCTGGGGGCTCTTCACCCGCCCGCCGCCCACGTCCCGACCCCACACGTTCGAGCTCTTGGATCTGAGTACGCTGCAGCACCTCGCGTGGAACGCGCGGCGGCTTGTCGCACACGACGCGACGTTGCTGCTGCAAGCGTTTGCGCGCTACGACTGGCGCAAGCTCGGGTGCGTCGGGACGGACGAGTTTGCGGCCGTGCTTTTGCGCTCTGGGTTTGTCTTGCCGTCGCCCGCCGTGCAGAACGTGCTCATACCCCACTTTTACACGCACGGCAAGGTCCAATACCGCGCCTTCGTCGAGTGGAGCCACGTGCCGAACGTGAGTCTCCGAGGGATCGAGGCGCGGCTGCAAGCGCTGGCCCAAGAGCGTGCACGCGCCGAGAACGTGCCTGTCTCGAGCGTCCTCGCGCAGTGGCTCTCGTCGTTCGCACCGCCCGTGTCGCGCACAGCGTTTGCGGCGACCGTGCTCGAGACGTTGGTACTTCCGCTCTCGACCGAAGATGTCCGCGTGCTCCTCGAGGCACTGGACCCGGATCTGGTCGATGTCGTCGACCACACGCGCTTTGTGAAAATGGACTCGGGCGCCCCCGCCGAGCCAGCGGCCGTAGACGTCCCCATGCTTCTCTCGGTGCTGGGCTCGATCGTGCAGACGCAACGCAGCAAAGTCGTCTCGACGTTCGAAGCCTACGACGGGACCGATGCGGGCGTCGTCGAGCCCGACATCTTTACGCTCTGCTGGCGCAAGCTCGGCGTTGACTTGAGCAGCGCCGATGTCCATGCGATCTACGCCGCCCACGCCAAGGACAGACACTCGCTCGAGTACCGGAAGTTCTTCAAGCACGTGCTCCAGGCCCCCGAGACGGAGACAACTTTGCCACAGGAGACGCGGGAGAAGCACCACCGCCTCCTCGTCACAGCGCTTCAAGACGCTGCGTCGGCGGCGGATCCAGCCCTCTGGCGCGACTGGATCACCAACCTGAGCGACTACATGGTCCAGAAAGGCAAAACGGACGTCCCGCCGAGCAAGGTACCCGCGGTGCTCGTAAAGACTCTGCCGTCCCCAAGTCTCATCGAGCTCGATCGGTTGCGGCCGCTGCTTCCTGCGCTTCTCAACGTCAAGACGGGGCGCGTGTCCTTGCAGGCAGTGCGGTCGCTCCTCGAGCACGTGGCTCGGCCCATCGCCAAGACGTCGACGCCCGAGGCGCCATCCGGGGAAGGACGTAGCACAGAGCTCCAGCGAAGCTTGCACGTGTTGACGCTCTTGCTTCAAAACAGCATCGCGAGCGGCGTCGACTACCGTCGCGTCGTCGAGCAATTTGATGTCAATTGGACGGGAACGATTGCGCCGCTGGATGTCAAGGCAGCCCTCCTTGAGCTCGGTCTCAATATGGTCCAACACGGGCCAGAGAGCGTCGGGTACCTCGTTCAGCACTTTCGGCAGTCCAAGAGCGATTCGAACGAAAGTGGCGGCATCAACTACCTGCATTTGCTTCACGAAGCCCGGCAGGACGTCAACCCCGGATGGCAGCTCGACGAATCCCTCCGGCTTCGCATTCGGCTCAAAGCGGCGCTGACGACCGAGCGTATGACGCAGGACGCGTCGATCTACGCAGCGATCGCGCCGGCCTTTGCGCATTTCGATCGAGCCCAGCAAGGGTTCCTCACCCTCGAAGCGCTTGCACTTGGTTTGCACTCGCTGCACTACACTGTGTACAGCACCCTGTGGCATTTGTTAGTGGCTTGATGGGGTTTTAGGTCAATCGGAGACGTCCAAGGCCTCTTTGACGCCATGTCGGTCTTCAAGACGACCAACGTCATCTCGCGCGTTGAGTTTGACGCGTTCGTGCTGGACCCGTACCGGTCCGAGCTATTGGTCAAAGTCGGTGGCCAGCTCTGGACGTCCCCGACACTGTTTGCTGCTGTCTCGCAACGCTTCGCGGCGAGCGATCTGGGCACCGGTGCGTTGCCGCTGCAGACGTTCCGCGACGTCTTGGCCGAGCACGGCATCGCCTTGTCTTCGTCCGAGGTGCGACGCCTCGGACACCTCTTTGACGTCAACCGCGATCGCGCCATCTCATACAAGCTCTTTCTTCGGGCGATGGCCCGACTTCGTCCCTCCACAACGAGCGAGAAGGCCGAAGACGAGGCGTCGACGGTCACGGTCGTGCTGCAGCAGCTTCGCAAGCACCCTCGGGACGCTGTCCTGTCGATCTTTAGCTCGTTGGATCCGGATGCCCACGGCGTACTGCCGGTCGCTGATGTCTTTATCGCACTCAAGCACCTCGGTATTGTGCTGACGCCGCCGCAGGTCCGCGAGCTCGTGCTGGCGTTTCCCGGTGGCGACCGCAGCATCCAGTATGTGGCCATGCTCCAAGCCGCGCAGCAAGAGCCGGTCGCCCCGGTTACAAGTACAGACAACAACGACGCTGCGCGGCCGATTGTGGACCAGCTCAAGGCCTTTCTTCGCGACGCGGCGGCCCACGGCGTGAGTCCCGCCGAATGCTTTGCACACTTTGACACGAACGGGTCCGGTGACATTGACACACTCGAGCTGCGCAAAGGCCTCGTGAAGCTCGAGTTTCCCCGCGTCACGGACGATATTGTCACCTGGATCATGGACACGTTTGGCGTCCACGGTGTGCTCGACTACCGACACTTTGTGTCGCACTTGGTCGGGCGCACGGCTGACGTGGTGCTAAGCGACCTGCAAGCAGCCTTCAAGAAGGCGCGCGTGCATGCCAAAGACGTCCACCACCTCTTCCTGCGCTACGACGAGTCGTACGGCGGCCACGTGACGCTCGACCAGTTCCACGCAGTCCTTGCCGACTGCCGAGTGGAGGTACTCCCGATTGCATGCACCCTTTGCAGCACTCATGTCCATTGGTGCGAATAGATCAACGACAGCGACCTCCGTGTCCTCGACGAAGCGCTCGCGGGGCAGTCGTCGACGATCAACTACCGCACGGTTTTGGCGCGCCTTTTCGGCAAGTCCACCTCCACCTGAGGTACCGATAGTCTAGCGTCGCAACGTTCTGCAGTATGCAACGTCCTCGGCGTGCCTCTCAACGTCCATTGTTTAGTTAGTTGAAACGTCGACTAACTACAATCGCATCGTCCTCGCCACCTTGCCGTTCCCATGGCTTGTTTACAACGGTATAATAATAAACCGGCCGGCGCCTCATATTTTAATTCCATTTTCGTGATACGGTCCTGCCAAGCACCTTCTTTTTGTATCGGACGTCGCGGCTTTGTATTAAAATAGCGCCGAAAACCATCGCCGATGTGAAATAAATGGACCATGTCCCATGCCACGCGGTGGAAAAGCGACGCATTATAATGCTCGTCCAAGGCACCATGTATACAAACCAGTATATATTTAAAAAACGGGGCGCACGAAATCAAAATAAAAGGCCACGCACCCCACCAAAGCGCAGCGACCAACAAAGCCGCTCGGGCAACTCAAACCAATTGTTGCCAGAGCTCGCAACCCAGTGATCCAGAAGCATGTCGGACGAGCCGCAACCTATCGCTACGCCTGCCGCCGAGACAGTGGCCGCCGAGGAGGCCGCGCCCATCGTGGCCGTGCCCATGGAGCTCGGGCCCAAGGTACCGCGTCGAAATAGGCGATCACTAGAGTCATGGCCGATGCGAGTAGCACCCGCTGCAGCACAAGTGGGTGCTCTGGTACGACAACCCGAAGAAGAAGCTCGCGACCGAGAGCTGGGAAGAGAACCTCAAGCTGATTTACACGTTTGAGACGGTCGAGGACTTTTGGTGCCTCTTCAACAACGTGCTGCCGCCGACCAAGCTCTCGACGGGCAGCAACTACCACCTCTTCAAGGAGGGCATCCGGCCCATGTGGGAAGACCCGATCAACATGAAGGGCGGCAAGTGGATTCTCACCAACACGCGCCAGCGCCGCCCGCGCCTCGACGACTCGTGGATGCATGTGGTATGGTATTGTATGGCATGAGGCTAGAAGGCTCATGCTGCTTGGCGTAGATGCTGGCGTTGATTGGCGAAGCGCTCGAAGACGAAGATGACATTTGCGGCTGCGTCGTGAGTGTGCGCAAGTCGCAGGACCGTCTTGCGGTCTGGACCAAGACGGCGGTCAACGAGCCGTTGCAGCGCACGGTGGGCCGCAACTTTCGCAAGGTGCTCGACCTCGGCAAGAACGAAGTGCTCAAGTTCCAGTCGCACGCCGATGCGGCCGCGAGCGGCTCGAGCTTCCAGAACGAAGTGTACGTTTCTTGTGGTGTGGTAGAGGGCATCGAGCTTACATGGATGTAGGCTGTACGACGCATAAGCAAGAGACGTTGTACCAAGACACGTAGAGTAGTCGATTTAGTGCGTCGTGTCTGCTACGCCACCGCGTGGACAAGAGCTGGTGAAGTAGATACTAACCCGAAACAGTTAGAGAATTATATAACTATATAACCTTTTGATGTTGTCCACATGGCAATAGACACCATTTCCAGTGTTTCAGTCGCAGTGTCGTCTATATATCAACGTGTTCCGCGTTATCTCCCTTACAAAGAGTTCGCTTACGTAGCGCTGCCATGACATATCTTCTGCAAGGCCGTAGATGAGCGTCATGTCGTGATGCATCGTGCGCCCTATCCATCCCGTGGTGGACCCCACTCGCCGAGGGTTCGCTCGCTCGAGGTCGTACGCAGGCTCCTGTACTCGGACCACCCGACAGAGGAATGCAAGCCGTCGGGTGTGTTTCGCAGTGTCGTCTAGCCACGGAACTGCATTGCCTCGAACGGAGCCAAGTCACTTTTCTCGACGCGTTGCGCTGCCATGGCAAGGCCGTATATGAGCGTCATGTCGCGAGGCGGCGTGCGCCTCAGTGCATGAGCTCTGCGCATTATGCTTCAACCGACGGTGCGCGCAACTAGTCGCGCGAGAAGGCGCCATTTCGACGACTGATGTGTTGGCTAAGATCTGATAGCTGGTCGCTTTTGGTGCTGTTACCGATACCAGTTTTCACAACCATGTACTAGTATTAATACTTAGTAAACTTCTGGGACCGATGTGGTGCTCACGAGCCAAGGACTCGATTCCCCACCGCCGACTTTCATTTCCCATACAAGACAAACAGGGCGCGACGACGAGACGTTGGCAACGGCGTTGGCGTGCCACGCTCGCAGTATCGACACAGCTACCTCTGTCTGCTCTGCTTGCACATGCGACATGTCGTCGAGGAGGAGTAGAAGAAGAGTCGACTCTCGTTCAAAAGTGGCCTTGACGCGGCTTTATTCGAGGCTGAATATCCGCACCGTCTCGTCGTCGCTGGCCGTGACGAGATCGGCAAGCATGCCGTTGCGGACGATAAGGTCCATGTCCAGGATCATTTCCTGCAGGCGTTGGCATCAGATTTGTGTCGATGAATATGTAGTACCTGGTGGCCCGAGAGCGACCGCTGGAGCTGGCCGCTGCGCGCGTCCCACACGTGAATCATACCGTCCACCGTGCACGTGTACACAAACTAAAGAAGAGTTGTCGCATACAAGGGACTTCATCAGGTGCCAGCGTACCGGCTCGGTCGGGTGCCACATGAGCTTGATGACGCCGGCTTCGTGGCGGCACACGTGGCGGCACTGGTAAGTCGCGAGGTCCCAAATGCGGAGCTCGCCGCCCAAGTCGGCGGTCGCGCACCAGTTGAGCGTGTTGCAAAAGCCAGCACTAGGCAATCATCGCGTAAGCACACTAGCATCGTCGTACATGGCACTATACCACTCGACCGAGTTGACGGCCATCGAATCGTCGGCCGCAATCGTGCCAGCTGCCGCTTCGTTGGTCGCGTGCGAGAAGACGGCGAGCTGGCGCTTGTTTTGAATGTGGAGAAGGCGCGCCGTGCCGTCTTGGGAGCACGAGATCATGACGGGCTGCTTGGGGTGGCAGAGCACGTTGCAGATCGGGCCTTCGTGGAACTCGTTGCCGCGGAAGACGTGCGCGCACTCGCCCGTCTTGGGGTTCCAGAGACGGACGGTGCAGTCGGCCGACCCAGTCGCGATCATCTTGCCCGAGCCCGTGAACGAACCGCACGTGATGCTGTCTTCGTGGCCAGCAAACACGTGCATGCATTCGCCCGTGGCCGCGAGCCACATCCACGCCGTGCCGTCGCCCGAGCCCGCGAGGAGAACGTTGCCCTAGCAGGCATGAGATACAGGGCTTGAACGACGCGAGTAGTACCTTGGCGTGCCACTTAATCCACTCAATCTCCTGCGACGGACCGTCGAGCGTATGGAGAAGCGCGCCGGTCTGCACGTTCCAGACCTTGACGATACCATCGTAGCCGCCGGTCGCGGCGAGCACACCATCGCAGCTAAAGCCGACGGCGACCACCGAGTCGGTGTGGCCCTTGAGCACGTGCTTGATCGAGAGATCTTCGATGCTCCAGATCAGGCCGACGTCGTCGCCGCCGCCGCTGAGCACAATGTTCTTGTCGAGCGGGTGGACGCTAATGGCGTACACAGGGCCGTTGTGGCCGCGAAACACCTGCGTCGCATGTGAGCATCCTGCCTGGAAGCACGTTGAAGCGTACCATGCGGGCGTCGTCGACAATCTCGGCCGAGACATCCGCCTCGCCATCGTCGTCGCCGTCGACCTCCATGTCGTCGTCCTCATCTAACATGCAAGTCTCGCGTGCATGCATCGCCAGTCGCCATGTACCTGGCACGTCGCCGAGCTCATACTCCTCCGTGACTTCGTCTTCGAGGATCATCTCCTCGTCTTCGAGGAGCACATCTTCAGTCTCAAGGTGGCGGGCGTCCATCAGGCTCGGCGGATACGAAAATGGCCGACACCAATCAGCCCTGTCTCGCACCTAAGTGAGCGACGTCCGTATCCGGCGGCATAGCTCCGTTATCCGGATGACTAGCAAGCCGAAACGCTCGAGAAAGGCCACCGAAGTCGGTGATCGCCAAGCGGCAAGTGCTACGAACAAGACCTTGGGCGAAGAGAGCTCAGACGTTAGTGCAGAGGTGATTGCAGCAAAGATGTATCGAGACTCTGTGGTAGTCATCGATCTCCATGGCGACGTGCAGATCCAGTTACCGGTATTAGTATTATCTCGACCAGACCCTTGACCAGACCCTGGTCTACCGGATCTGGCACACGTACCAAGTGGATAGCGCTGCATCGGCAACAAAAGATGATACAAGAAACACCATGACGCCGTCGTATTGCATTAAACGAGCTTCAGCTTCGCCGTGACGGTGTCGAGCCACGATTCGATGATGGCGTTGACCTTCTCGGGGGTTTCCCACAGAATCCAGTGCGACGCCTCTTCGACGTGGCCGCGCACGAGGTTGGGGACGAGCGTTTCCATGCCCTTGCTCATGGACGGCAAGAGTGCTTGGTCGCGGCCCGCGCTCACAAAGAGTGCTTCGTGTGGCACGACCACGTCGACGTGCATCTTGTCTTGGTTGTCGAGCTCGCACGTCTTGTACCAGTTCAAGCCGTGCTGAAAGCCTTGGCGCATGTACTCGTCGACCATAAACTGCAAGTCGGTCTTTGAAAAGTTGGTGCGCGGCGTCTCCGGATCAAACTCAAACTCGGCGAGCGCCTCCATCGCGCTGCGCACGTTTGTGGCCGACGCCGGGCGACGCAACTGCTTGCAGCCGTACACGAGCTGGAAGAACTTGTGCGGATTCGCCTCGAACGCCGCAGCCGTGCCGTCCTGCACCAGGTACAGCTGGTACGTCAGCGACGGAAAGATCGCGACAAAGTCCTCGAGGGTCAATCCTTGGGGCACGACGTCCCAGAACGGCGTGCAGATCGAGCCCACAGCTAGCACGCGCGATGGCTCGAAGAGCGCCATGCACCACGCTGTCATGCCACCCCAATCGTGGCCGATCACGATCGCCTTTTCAATCTCAAGGATATCTAGCGAGTACTTTTCTTCAGACAAACGCCATCGCGATGAGCAGGTCGGCATACCGAGAAGGTCGGCGTAGCCTGCAGCGACGGTCTTGCGCGTGTACTTGGTGAAGTCGTCGGGCGATGTCGTGGCGCCAAAGCCGGGCTGGTCCGGCACAATGAGGCGGTACTTGGCTCGGAAGTGCTGGATTTGATGCTAGCACAAGTTCACGCCATGAGCCTTGGAGAGCTCCAGGGAGCAACCAACGTACCCGCCAGCCCCACCAGAGATCGGGCCAGCCGTGCAGCAGGAGCATTGGAATGCCATCTAGACGTGCAATAGCATCAGACCACGCGCATCAACGGCGCATGTACCCCGGGGACCCACGTCGACGTAGTGGAGGCGGACACCGTTCTTGAGGTTGACGTACTTGTGCTTGTAGCTGGGGTCGTAAGGGGATGTCATGGCTGCAACGTGGCCGAGGTCAATTGACAAATGACTTGAGGAGAGTCCTTGCGCATCGTCTCGACGCTTAGTTAAGCTGGCTGTGCTACGTCATCGTGTCTGCATACCAACAGTTGTCTGCCTTCGGCGGCATGTCGCGTGCGCTTCATGTTTGATTGGCTCGTCGAGAACTACCGGTAGCCCCTCCAATTCACTCGCTCTGCACCGTATTCCATCGCCCTGCGTTTGCACACGATGTTGATGCCATGGTACTTATTCCAAAGCAGCGTTTGAAAGAGTCGCGGACCAGAAAATCTCAGACAAGTCATCTTTCCACAACCCTAATCGCCATTGTCGCATAGTGTCGTGCTCCGAAACGACACGGCGAGTCGTGCGTCGTCGTCGACTTTCTCCAGGACCAGAACGTAGAGCAGCTACGGTGCTGCTACTGTACTGTAGTTCACAGCAGTCCAGGCATACGTCAGTGATGTAGTGCCCCAAAGCAAGGCTCATGAAGCGACTTCACGCAAGGGGCGCCATCGCTCGCTGCTTGGTGATCACACGATCCAGATGTTGTCAGCTACGGTCGCACGAGCAATCCCTTCTCTCAGCCCTTCTCTCCGCTTGGCTACAATTCAACTCAATCCATTGTCGAATCATCATGTATGTTTATGCTATCGAAGTATGCGAAACGAATCAATCAGGCGCTAAACTACTGTACCACTGAGCTACAGTACACTGGGGCCCGAGGTGCGCTTACGGTGCCACAGCAAGCCCGAGCTTGGCGACGACCTTGGCGAGCCAGTCGTCCATGATGGCGTTGACTTGGTCCGGGGTCTCCCAGAGCACCCAGTGGCCACCTTCGTCGACGAGGCCGCGCGTGAGGTTGGGCAGCAGCTTTTCCATGCCAACGCTCATGGCGGGCGGCAATGCAATATCGTGCGTCGCCGCAATGAAAAGTGCGTCGTGCTGCAGCGTAAGGTCGAGCCCGACCTTGTCGTCGTAGTCCATTTCGACCGTCTTGTACCAGTTGAGGCCCGTCTGGAAGCCTTGGCGCTGGTACTCGGCGACGATAAACGCGAGGTCTTGGTCCGAGAGATTCGACTTCTTCGTCGACGGGTCGAACTCGAACTGCTCAAAGTGCTCGAGCATCGCCTTGAGGTCAGCGGACACGGCGTCGGGGCGGTGCGATTCTTGAAACTGGAAGATGAGCTTGAAAAGCTTCTCCGTATCGGCTTCGAAGCGGGCGGCGGTGCCGTCCTGGACGAGAAAGAGCATGTACGTCATCGTCGGCGCAAACTTGACCATGGTCTCGAGCGAGACCTTCACGGGCGTCAATGGGCGGTACGGCGTGCAGATGGCGCCGACAGCTACGACACGCGACGGCTGGAAGAGAGCCATGGACCACGCCATGTTGCCGCCCCAGTCGTGCCCGATGACAATGGCCTTTTCAATCTGCAAGTGGTCTAGCACACTCGTGTCAATGCGGAAATGAGAGGGCAGCTGTACCGAGCAGCTGCGCGTACACGAGCGCGAGGTTCTTCCGGCGGTAAAATGCAGGCTCTTTCGGCGACGTCGTCGCCCCAAACCCTGGCTGGTCCGGAACGATGACGCGGTACGTCTTGCGAAAGTGCTGGATTTGAAACTAGAATGCGGGAAGGAGTGTCATACCAGACGCGCCAGATCCAACGCACCCGCCAGCTCCACCACAAGTCGGGCCAGCCGTGGAGCAAGAGGAGCGGTACCGCATCTACTCGTTCAAGCATCAAGTTTGTGCATTGAAATGGCCCACCAAGCTCGTACCGCGGGGCCCCACATCGACGTAGTGGAGGCGAAGGCCGTCCGAGAGGCTGAGGTATTTGTGGGTGTAGCTCGGGTCGTAGGGAGACGTCATGCGAGTGCGGCTCGTCGGCGTCAAATCCAAAATGAAACAAGGGAGCGAGATACCAAGGACCGCAGGTTTAGCTAATTCCCGCAGATTGCACAACGCGACAACATCTGATTTCGCATCTGATGTCGTGCGCTTTTTTAATGTGTACCCAAGGCCATAATTATGGCCTTGACGTTACGCACGCTCGTCATGTTGGAGATGCCCTGGGGCATTTGCCATCGCCACCATCGAGCAAGCACTGCAGCTGTGCCGCGTCGATCTTGCCCACCGCTGCCGACGGTACTAGTTGTAATCTTCACCTCGCCTCGCTACATCGCGCGTGCCAAGTGGCAGAGATAGGATGTCATTCATTCACTCGGTTGCGGGAAAACGAGGGAAAAGCCGCTGAAAGAGTTATGCTGGACATAAATGTATCCTCGTGGTTGTAGTCTGACGAGTGATGGCGTCGAAGCAGCGGCCGACGGCACCAGATGTTCTTACATTTTGGCGCGGCCTCCCAGGGACGCCAGCCACGACTTTACCATCGCGTTGACCTCGTCCGGGAACTCCCAGAGTACCCAGTGCGTACCGTTTGGTACGTGGCCGCGGGTCAAGTTGGGCAGCCATTTCTCCATGCCGGCGCTGAATTCGGGACGCAAGACCGGATCCTTGCCGGCCGAAATGAAGAGCGCGTTGTGTGGGATCACGCGTTCGAGCCCATGGGCGTCGATCCAGTCGAGCTCGGTCGTTTGGTACCAATTCAGGCTTTTCGCAAAGCCTTGGCGAGCGTACTCGGCCACGTAGTAGGCCATGTCGTCGGACGAAAGCGGAAGACCACCGGGCGCAAACGCCAGCGTCGCGACGGACGCCATGACGTCATGGAGGTCCTTGCTCGGTGCATTGAGCGGCAGACCACCGTACGCGAGCGTAAAGACGTTTTCCGCATGTGCGTCAAAGAGCGCGGCGGTCGACGGCGCCTGGAGGAGCAGCTGGTAGCGGAACGACGGCTTCACAGCGGCAATCATCTCGAGCGGCACGTACGCTCGAGGCTGCGGGATGTACGGCGTGCAAATGGCCCCCACGGCGAGGACGCGGGATGGGTAGAATTGGGCCATGGCCCACGCGACGGCGCCGCCCCAGTCGTGCCCGAGAAACACGGCGCGAGGCAAACCCAGATGATCTAGTCGCTCACACATCCGTGTGCATGTCTGTGCGTAGACAGTACCAAGAAGAAGCGCGTAGTCGTGCGCAACGATCGACTTGCGGTAGGCTTCGTACGCGTCCGGCGACGTCGTGGCGCCAAACCCGCGCTGGTCTGAAAATGTGTGAGAACGCGGCGTCGGGGCAATAGGAAGAGTACCTGGGACGATCACGCGGTAGGTGGCACGCAGAGCCTGGATCTGGTGCTAAAGTGCAGATGCATCGTCATCATGAGAAGGACAGTCATGTCGAGATAGCATCGTAGGATTACCCGCCAGCCCCACCAAAGGTCCGGCCAGCCATGGAGCAAGACGACTGGGATCCCGTCTACATGTCGATCCTGCCGATACCATCAATGTTTCCATCAAGCGACGCACCACGAGGGCCCACGTCGACGTAATGGAGGCGGATGCCGTTGAGATCGGCGTAGCAGTGCGTGTACTCGGGGCTGAACGGGCTTGCCATCTTGGACGGATATCGTCGAGTGGCCAATCACAAGACGCATCCGGATGCAACGTAGCCCATGATTGGTTCATCGCTGAAAAGTGCAATCAACTTGAAGCTGACGCCGTCGACGGCCACGCCGCCGGATCGCTGCATCCGCCTTGTCTGCGTGCGCCCTTGGACAAGATGTCCTGACTACGAGTGAAAGACGAGAATGTATTCAAGCACTCGTGGGTACTATATACTTGTTGTGATTTGGCGATCAGAACGAGAGCGAGAAGAGGTCGCGGCAGGCGGCGACGCCGTCGAGGGCCATGAGGCGCGTCTCGCCTTCCTTCACCCACATCGTCTCGTCCAGCGGCAGATCGGACAGTGTGACGACAATGAGCTCGCGCGTCGTCTTGTGGCGATACAGAAACTCCTCGGCTTCGTAGAGCTGCGTCATCTTGAACATCGTGCGCGACGTCTTGTAGCCTGCTTCGGACGCCGCGAGCGCCGAGAAACCAATGACTTGAAGAGGTCGCAAGTGTGCGGGGCGCGACGCACGCAAATTCTCCAAGATGCGTCCAAGGTCGGCCAATACGACGGTGGCCATGCGCTCGAACTCCCGGGTCCAGGCCGGAGTCTTCTCGATATGGTACAAATGCAGACCGAGTTCGCCGTCTTCATCGGTGGCTGCGTCAAAGACGCCATTTACCAAGCCAGCCTCGTCGATCTCCTTGCGAATGTACGCGGCCCACGTCGCCTTGGTCACGGGCACGACGATGCAGCAGCCCAAGCCATCGTAGATCATGCCAAACTCGGGGTGGAACATGTACCACTGGGCCATGGCCTCGGGTGTCAGCGGCGTGTCCGTCGGGTACATCTCCTTGTCGCTGGCAATGATCGCATCAAAGTCGCAGACCGCAATTGGGCGCGGCAGTGGCGGGCGACCCATGCTTCGAAATTGCCCAAGCGATTCGATTCTTGTATTTTATTGCATACACTTATCAAGATATATATTTAAATATCGATTTACGTTAAATAGTGTTTGAAAGTGACCTCCAACCACGACAGCGCGCGCTGAAGGTCAAAGACCGTGCCTTGGATAAGACACCTTTTCTCTACATGCAGAGTGGCGTCTACACGGCGCGTCTCTCTACAATACTCTTGGCAGGCCGAACAGTGTGCAGCTGAAAGGGGTCTTGCACACTAATATCTCCCACGGAGCATGACACTATTTCTATGGCTGCCGTTTCTGAAAAATTAACCTGCTCAACACTATACAAGGATGTCTTGACTCTTTGATTTAATTTTATGTATTTTAAACGCGTTGCATGCGGTCAAAGGTCAGCCCATGTTAACTTCCCGTCGAAGGGTTGCTGGCGTCGGCTCCTCAGAATTCAATCGCGATGGCATCGGGGGCCAACTTCTTCCGGGTACGACGGCGCCTTGCGGACGCTGGCCGCTCATGCAGACGACGCGTAGGGCACGTCCTTGGACCAGGACAGTCGGTTTTCAATCACCACAAGAAACTGTTGGCGAAAATGAAATTCCCGGCGTCCTTTGGGCAGAAGGTACACCTCGCAAAGGTCAACAAGGAAGTAATACACCAATGGATCACAGAGAAGATGCACGAGGTACTGGGCTTTGAAGATGACATTGTCGTCGCCATGACCATCAACCTCTTGGAACCAGCCAACGCGCTGGAACCATTGGATCCAAAGGAGATGCAGGTCGCGCTCACGGGCTTTCTCGAAGGCGACGCGGCCGCCTTCATGGAAGAGCTCTGGAACCTCCTCTTGAGCGCCCAAGAGAACCCAACCGGCATCCCGCAAGTCTTCCTCGACAAGAAGAAGAAAGAGATGGAGCTCAAGCGTGCGGCCGAGCAGGAGCAACGCGAGAAGATCCAAAAAAAGATCCAGGACATGCATGTCGCGGCCAAGACGCACGCGACTCAAGTCCGCGATCGCCAGCCGCCGAGTCGCCGCCCCGACTCGCGTGACCGCCAGCCCCCGCGTGGCCGACCGCGCTCCCGCGAGCGCCGCGACCGGAGCCGTTCCCGCGACCACGGCCGCCGCCGTCGGTCGCCCAGCAAGAGCCCTCGCCGACGCAAGCCGTCGCCATCGCCCCGTCGGCATGACCGCTCCAAGAAGACCAGCGCCTCGCCCCGCCGCAACGATGATCGGTCAAAGAAAGCCAGTGCGTCGCCTGCGCGTACCAACGAGCGGCCAACGAAGGCCAGCGTCTCGCCGCGGCGCAAGGACTCGAATGTGTCTGCCAAGGATCCTGCGACACCCGAAGCCAAGGCGCCTAAGACCCGGTCGCCCAGTGCGGCGAAGGACGTAGCACCGACAGAGAAGTCGGGTAGCTCGCCGGCAAAGAAGGACCAGATGTCCACGCGTCGGTCGCACTCCAAGGACCGCAAACGTCACCGGAGTCCGGACCGGCGTCGCAGCCCTGATCGTCGTCGCAGCCCTGACCGTCGTCGCAGCCCTGACCGTCGTCGCAGCCCTGATCGTCGTCGGAGCCCTGATCGTCGTCGCAGCCCTGATCGTCGTCGGAGCCCTGATCGTCGTCGCAGCCCCGACCGTCGCCGTGGCAGTCCCGGACGCCGTCACCGCTCGCGAAGCCGTGACCGTCGGTGCGTCACGATAGTGTCCTTGGTAGTTTGCGATAGGCTAACATTCGCGTGGTAGATCGCCGTCCAGAGACGAGTTTCAGCGGGAGAAGCGCCGCCGCAAGTCGTCGGCGGACGAAGAGTCGCGGCTCCGCGAGAAGGCCGTTGCGTCGCTCAAGAAGTAGGTGCATGTACTCCTCTTGCCTTTCACCCTTTCCGTAATCGTCGAAATAAACGCTATTTCACGGTCAATTGTCGGTCATTTGAACAGCAGGGACAACGGTCACACGCTGTCACTGGTGCCGAACCACGGTCAATCAATCGTCTCTGGGCCTTTCAGCTCAGTGACAGCAACGTCTATCCACGTGGCAGATTGTCCTTTGACCTTGAGTCCATGACGCGCCGCCAATGACTAATCGCAGTCCTGGTTCCACGAGCCGACAATCGCTCGAGGAGGCCATCGTGAGCGCACGGGTTCCGGGCGTGGTGGAAAGTCTTTCTTGCTGCGAGACCTGAAATTGAGCTTGGATAGAAAAACTCAAAGTTGGACCCATCCAAACGATTGATGTTTGATTGGCGACAACTATACTATTCATCGAGTTGCGTCCCAACGCCAAGCAGCCGTGGTTCGTGTACTGATGATAGAGTAAAGTGTACATCGTGGCGATGGACTGCTCTTACTGACGTCGTCAGTCGCCTCTTCGATTGCCCAAGGTGCGACATCGTCGATGCCACAGCCAGTGCATACGACATCTCGCCGGATGCACCGATCAGAGCCGTCGAGTAGTGATATGCCTTGATGGTCTGCTTTTGTCAGTGACCAACGATGGAGCTTCGACGCCGGCCCACTCTTCCACCTTCGGCAAAACCCGTCTGTATCAACTGCCATGCAACGGCTACAAATGTAGTCTATATGGCCGTTCCGTCTTGAAAATTCATTCAGCCACCTATACCTCTGGACTTATCCAGCGACTCGATTGACCTTTACAATAATGCATTCCACGCCATTTATCAAACGACAGGCCTACTCGACCGCAATGTCGACGGTCGGGCGCAGCTGCAAGCACTTGTCCAATACCTTGTGGATGTTGTGCGCGTGGAAGGCCTCCAAGCGTGCGTCGCGACCGGCGAGCGCCTTGGTGTCGACGTGGACAAACGCCTGTTCGGTCAAAATGTAGTCGAAGCGCGGCGCCCACTTGCGGCTCCCGAGACGCGCGGTCGTCGAGCAGTTGTCGACCATGTAGGCGACACCCCGCGCATGCATGTACGGGTTGAGCGAGTCGGTCGACTCGATCACCGACTCGTTGGCAACCTCCGAGTAGCAGTGGCCGTGGTCCAAGAGCACGTCGATCTGCGCCATCATCATGGCCACGTACGCACCGCTCGTAAACGGATCGAGCGGAATCTGCGACCGCGCCGCGCGGACCTTCTCGCCGACCTTCCACGTGAACGTGCCGTCGAGCTTGCCCATGGGAAA